>NW_028252582.1:0-183834 GCF_964263255.1 Lissotriton vulgaris | reverse complement strand
CTAACTATAACTGGTGTGAAACCTATGGTTTTTTCAGTGAATTTAATAGGTTTTTTAAATGCTAATTCCTAACTATAACGGGTATGAAACCTATGGTTTTTTCAGTGAATATATATATATATATATATATATATATATATATATTCAATGAAAAAACCATAGGTTATAGTCCATATATAGTTAGGAATTTGCATTTACAAAACCTTATTTTACTCGCATAAAACCATTGAAATTCCATATATAGTTAGATGCGCTAACTATATATCGCGCACCCGCAATCCACTGCTGATGATGTCACATATTACATCATTCATGACATGGTCAGTGACATCACTGATGACATCACTGATGACAACTCAAATGACATCACTGATGACAACTCAAATGACATCACTGACAACATCACTGATGACATCAATCATGTGATAATACGATCAACCTCTTCAGACTCTAATATAACCTTAGATACACTCAGAGTAAACAGACACTCACAGATTGTCACTCATCCATGGAGTTAATCATACACCTAGTCAGTCATGCAAAGAATCAATCACACCTCCATTTCCTCAACTATACAGTTATACACACCTTACTTATTCAAACATATTTTAACACATATTTACTCTTATGCAATCACTGATACAAGTTTTCAATGAACCATGCAGCCACTCACACATTCACTAGCTCTTATACACAGTAATTTTTATATGTCAACTCTCATATGTACTGTGTTTTACATATGTACTTACTTTGACATGTAGCACTGAGAAACCAACCACTCACCAAAACACTCATGCACAGTCAACCACCCATACAGCTGTTTCCACATGCAGTTTTGAACCCATACATCTAGTGAATCAACTGTTCACACATCTATGCACAGAGTCACACACCTCCCAGCCACCCACACACACACACTCACTCTCCCATACAAATACTTGGGCAACCAATCAATAACCAATATAGTTACTCATATAGCTACTGATCAACACATGCAGCAGTTTACAGAACAACAGATATAATGATGCACAAATTAAGACAGTTTAGTCACTTACTCATGCACTCAGTGAGACACATTTAAACACTCTCTCATACAGTCAGTCATGCACCTACTAAATCCTTCATCCAGACACTTATACATCCACTCATTCTTCAATATGTAAGACATATTTTAAGTTTACAGAAACATACAGTCACTGGGTGTTGTCATCAGTGATGTCATCAGTGATGTCACTGACCATGTCATGAATGATGTAATATGTGACATCATCAGCAGTGGATTGCGGGTGCGCGATATATAGTTAGCGCATCTAACTATATATGGAATTTCAATGGTTTTATGCGAGTAAAATAAGGTTTTGTAAATGCAAATTCCTAACTATATATGGACTATAACCTATGGTTTTTTCATTGAATTTCAATGGTTTTTTGAAAGCTAATATTTCTATCTATAAAATGTATTCTTCTTTAAATCATAAAATATATTGTACATGTTTTCTTATACATTTTTTTTTTAAAAAAAATTTGTTCCGCTCCTAGTCCGCGAACTGGTCAGCTTCCCGTTAGCGGAATTCAAAGCCGCGACTTGGTACGCGAGCCGGTAATCGTTGCTTAAGCGTAACTGTTACGTTATCATGACGTTTTGCGTTGTCGCGTAATACGTTTTCCGACGCGCCAAGTTAGCGGATCCGGAAGCGGATTGGATAGCGGCGCAAAGCGCGAAACGTAAAGACAGCAGGTCATGTGACTCGATAATAACACTTTTCATTAGTTCATTTCACTTTTAGTTTCCTAATGATGTAATACTAGGTCATGTGATCTAAAATTAACACTTTTCATTGGTTTAGAACTTTGGCTTTTCCCAAATGATGAAAACCCCTCCTTCTTTCCTCACTCTGACTTTCATCTTGGTGAGAGAAAGACCTTTGTACAATCCAGAAAAATGGCTTCTGTTGTTGCTTCTGGTAGTGTTCCTCCACCACCACCTCCACCTCCTCATGGAAAAAAAGGACCACCTACTCAACCAATCTTTCCACAAGAGGAAGATCAGGAAGAGGAGGAAGAACCTGAATATTTGCCAGAGGAGCCCAGGAGGTACAACCGGAAGGAAAATTTCATATGGCAATTTTTTAAAATGCCACCAGGGCAAAAGAAAGTGAACGCTAGGTATGTCTTTGGCCGAATCTGTGATGATCGTCTTTCTAGAGGCACGGACAAAAAATATAGTTATGGGAATTTCACTATGCACAGACACATGAGCAGGTGGCACCCAAATAACTATAGTGCAGCTCAGCTTCGAGACGAACAACAGAATTCACCAGCAATAGCCAGAAGATCGATTGTGCCAGAAGTTACGGGACCTGAAGCAAGGGAGCTGATCCCAAATATTCAAATGGACATGGGGGAAGTGAAACAAGTTTGTGTGAGGTGCAATCAAATATTATGCTACCGCGAAAGTAGCATAATTCTTATAATTAGAGCCATCCAAAATCATGTATGTCCAAAACGCCCCCAAAAATAAATTCTTCTTTTTTTTGTTGCTCCTGTTGAGCCCTCTTCGATGAATCATTTTTGTTTCACCCCTCCCCCCCCAAAAAAAAAAAAAAAAAAATGTTCAGAAAAAAACAAAAAAATATAAAAAATGTTCAGAAAACTAATAAAAAAAATTTAAAACAACAAAAAGAAAAAAAAAGTTCTTTTCAGAACTACCTCCCCATTATTAAAAAAAAATGGTAGAATTCTTTGAACTCTGCCAAGCTCTATTTCTATTAGTTCGCTCCCAGTTCGCACACCGGTACGCGAACTTTGAGCGCACCAAAAATTTTTTTTTTAAAAAAAGGAACAGTAAGTATAAGGAAAGAAAACAGACAGCTATGTTACAAAAAAGACAGCTATAGGGAGTAAAGAAAAGATACTGTGACCCGCAATTCACTTCTGATCATGTCATATATTACATTATTTTTGACATGGTCAGTGACATCATCAGCAGTGGATTGCGAGTAACAGTTTTTTTTGTTTACGTCCTATAGCTGTCTTTTCTGTAACATAACTATCTGTTTCCTATCCTTAAACTTACTATTCCTTTTTATAACGAGATAACAGATATGCCCACTTATTACATCATTGATAACATAGTCAGTGACATCATCAGCAGTGGAATACAGGTTAAAAAAGTAGAAAACATTTACCTTATAATTCTTGTTAATTTTTAAAGAAAATTTTTCTTACATTCAATCTGTAAAAGAGAGAACAAACATTTCCAAAAATATTAAAACATGTATTTAAAAATTAGAAAAAAGAAGGAAAAAGGTTCAAGAAAAAAACACTTTATGAACAACTTTGACACTTATAGAAACCTCTACTTCTCTACGACCCCTACACAATCCTAAATATATTTATTTTCAACAAACAGTATCTTCATGCTGATGAAATGAGGCCTATTTTGAAATATGATGCTTCTTTTGCATTGCTTATGTCTCACAATAGTGATGCCATAACAGCGCAAAAGAGATGTAAAACCATCATAAAATTGTGTCTAACATTTAAAATGATTGTTTTAGGATGCAAATAAGATGTGTGCTTTCAAGAGCTTTCTTTGAGGTGAGGCCTCTTTTCTTTTTTTAAAAAAAAACAGTACCCAGAAGTACAGCACTGTAAGCATTAAAATTGATATTTACAGAACTCAGCTTACCCATATGTACCTCACATTTCTAAATGTATATCATAAGGACAAAAAGCATAACATTAATTATACATGTTAAATGGTTTATTTTTGCTGTTCTCAGAATGTATCAAATTTCACTTAAATCAGTGACTTGAAGGTATTCATCATGTAACAGCGGGGAAAAAAAAACACAATCAAAATGACTGTGTTTAAAAAACCCATACAACCTAAGAAATCTGATTTCAAAACTCCTTAAAATTAACTTACTTTCAATGACGTCGAAGGATCTCCTATAAACAGCATCCACTCTGTTGTGCTATAAATATTTCCAGCCCGCCACTTTCTGAAAGAAAACCTCCATCGATACGTAAAATATGTTACATAGAAAAAAAAACTTCTCTCGTTCTATCACATGTTTCCACTAGGCCAAATCATGTTGCCGCGATTCGCAAGTTTTGTAATTCTTCCAATCAAATCCCGACATTTTCTATTTTCGCAACTTTCAAAAATAAAATATTTTAGATTATTTTCACAATCCTGGACTACTAATATCTTAGTCTTCTTTGTCACTCATGTTCTCCTTTTCCTATGACACTGATACTGCTTACTATGAAGCAGACTTACTTGCATCAGGTTTATATAGTTGGATTTTTAATCTAGACAGCATTGCAGACTTACATTTCCTCTACTTAAAATTTTGGTTTTAAAAACACCAGGTAAGAATTTTTAAGATCAAACGGCAATTTTTTTTTGAAAGTTACAACGGAATCATTACAGAATGACCAGCCGTTTCCAGACTTTAAGTAAGCTGTATAATGTCCTGATGTTGTTGATGGACCATCGTGATAGATAATTGCTACAGTTACAAAAGTCCTCCCTGATATTGACAGCTGAGAAGCCACAACATTTTTTATTAAAGTTGACAATTTTGATCCATCAGGCCTACATCGTTGGATCATTAAAATGACATACTGGCCATATCTACGTATAAATAATGTTGACATCATTTCAGATTTACATTGGCTACACTCCATGTTGTGATCCGCTGCATTTACTAGCTTATTAAAGGACACTGATTTACTGTCTGGCAAAGTTAAATATATAAATCTTTCTGAGTCTACACTAGTAGTACTTGATACCATACAGTTCTCGCAGTCATGCTGCCATTGATAAGAAAGCCCAAACAGGTGATCTACATCTACACCCTCATCTTGCAATACATCAATCATATACATTAAAAACTCCTGACAATCTTGCTGATTATTTTCAGAGAAGTCTGTTTGACCTGAACATTCATCTAACAGATAACGAACATCAGACACACTTTCTACTTTTGTTCGATCAGTGCTACATTTCTCTAACACAGAATTCAACAAGCAGCATAAACTTTGTTCCGAATTGAACACAATCTGTTCTTTTAAACTCTCTAGTGAAAAGAGAACATTAACCACTACATTTGCATAGCAGTTGACACCAGAACTGTTTTCAAATTGAAAACCGACAACATCTTCAACAGAATCCACTTTCTTTCTGCTAACAACTTTCGGTTCATTGAGTTTTGATCTTTTTGGAACAACCTCCCTACTATTACTGATATTTCTACGTTTCTGGCCTACCACACGTTTCTCAAACAAAGGATATTGAGGCAAATGTGGCGCATACTCTCTTCTTAACCTATTGTATTCCTTAACACAATCTAGATCCGCACAAATGTTTGTGACATCACAGTCAATCAAGTACAATCCCGATAAAGTTCTAACTCGTGACAATGCCACATATGCCATACCCTCCTTGAACACAGAACTGCCAATATTGACCAATGCACAGTCTACACTTAAACCTTGCGATTTATGGATTGTCACCGCATATGCCAAGCAAACAGGAAACTGTTTCCGGCGAACATATAAGTCTTTAACAAGCAAAAACCTAGCAGAACAACGACCAATTTGCTGTACTTCCTCAATGCCATCAAATTTAATTCTTAAAAATTCTATTCCATCTCTATTTCTGTATTTCTCAAAATCAACAACATTACCCATTGATCCATTTACCAGACCTCTTTCTACATGTAAATTCCTTCTCAAAATGATTCGGCAATTTAAACACACATTCAAAGTCTTTTCAAAACCCGCTGTTTTAGATATAGTCTTCTCTAATGAATCCAATTTTGATTTCAAATTGTCTGACAAAATAATTGTTGATCCCATATGCTCTAATTTGTCGATAGCTTCAAGTTTCACAATCTCTTGCTTTTCTAAATTCAACATTTTGTTGTTGAAGATGGCACATTCTGCAAGAGTTGGCATGAGACATATCCCGGATTTCTTCTCAGTAATTTTCTGAAAAATATTCTCAGGCTCAATCTCTTGTTTGGGATATAAATTTGACAGTAATCGTGCATTTAAAGCTTCTTTCCCATGCTCGGTCACTTTTCCAATTCTAATATCTTGTAGAATATTCTTGTAATCTTCATCCTTTGCCTGACGCATATTCTGATGCAGTTCAGCATAATTGAAGTTTAACCATATATTGACGTTGCCAATGCTCCCTAGGCACTTCCTGGTATCTTCATGCGTGAGTATTTTGAACACAGGTTGACCTTTTACTGGTGTCAGCTGCAGAAGATCTCCGAAAACAATGATGTGTTTGCCACCAAATAACACATCATATTCAGTTTTAAGTACTTCTTGCATTCTCAAATGCACAAAGGCAAGCATGACATTGGAAACCATGCTTACTTCGTCAATGATAAGTAGTTTCATTTTCCTCAAGACTCTTGAAACTTCACAGCAAGCATCTCCAGATAACTTGTTGTATTGTAATTTGTTGTCATGCTCCACCGGCAGCATCAGTAGACGATGCAAAGTAATACCTTTAATGTTATGTGCTGCCAGTCCAGTAGGAGCGGTGACAACACAAGACAGCGATGACTCAGTCCTTTCCTGCAAATAACAAGAAATTGCTTTAATGAGGAAACTCTTTCCAGTTCCCGCTTCTCCACTCACGTACAGTCGGACAGGCTTCAACGACGTACATGAGCACTCTTTCTTCTCATGACTTAATCCGTGCTCAATTTCCTTGGTAACTTCATCATATATTTTCCTCTGCTCAACGTTGAGTTGTTTTTCCAAGTCTTCTAAGTTAACTGAATCCTCCTGAGCATGTGCCATGGCTCTTTCCACTTCATTCATAGCAGTGGCAGCTTCATTTTCGATAATAGGTCCTCCAAGTGGATCTTGACTCAATGAAACAGAACTCTGACTGTCCTGAGAACTGTCTCTGGCAATCTCGGCTGCAATCGTTGCTTCCTGCTCAATTTCCAAAGTTAGCATTTCTTGATATTTAGGAAAAGCAGGACATGCTATGGACTCCTTGGCTGCATTAAAAGAGTCTTCGTAACAGAGGAAATCTCCAAGCAGTTCCTCTTCTGCACGCCAAGGCTTGAAAAGTTGCAAAAGTGCTAAATAGAAAAACTCCTTTTTTTCTGGAGATTCACCACTCAATTTTCGATGGTTTACTAATTGGCATTTTCTTTGCTTGACCAGGCATCCCTCACTTCCAATTACAGCATACACTCCTTTCTCAATATCTTCTTTGATGTTCCTCTTGAATATATAATGTTGGAGAACCTCATATAGACAAACATTCTCAAGGTGACTGCTTCGATTTGGATAATATGTATCCAACATGTTGCTCTTCAAAATGTCGGTACTGTTTGGCTCCGTTTCCGCCAAATACTCAATTTCCCGGACAGGTTTAAGAACTTGATTTCGCGTTGCAGCAAGACCAAGACTCGCCCAAACGATACTCCTAGATTTGGCATAGAGACTTGCTGAAGACAATCGATCTGAACATTCGTAAGCTCCGATTTCTCGATGCGACAACATCTTCAGACTAAAACTGTACAACTTCTTGCTGAGGCTCTTTTCATGGGAAATGTCCTCCCACATATCCTTCAGTTCTGTCTTTTCTTTTTTGGTGATGTAAGATGTCACATACCGAGCCACAGCCATGCAGTTGTCACCCACAAACTGTATATCCATGTTAGCATTCCACATGGACAAAATCACTGGGTTGTAGTCGTTGATGTACTTGGACTCTTCGTTCCTTTTCAAATTGTATGTATTTTTGGGTGATTTCCTCGTCACATTATGTCGTAGTGAAGACATCAAACTGTTCACTTTTCCTTTAGAATTCACCGGCCGTGGAAAGTTGAAACGACATTTGGTGTAGAATTTGTCCTTGTTTCTGAATTTACGACGACAGTACTTTCCACAACGATGGCTTTGGAAACGTAGAACTTGTTCTCTTAGGCTTTTCTTCTCCGTTGCGTTTGGAACAGCACACGTAGAATACTGTTCTATGAAATTCATCACTAAGTCATCCGGATCTGTTCCAAATTTAGGTGCATCCTTGATCCACAACAACATATGTATATGAGGAGCACCTCTTGCTTGGTACTCCTTTCTCCAGAAGAAATCCAACACCTCTCCAAGAGGTGGATTCTTCTTATTTGTGATGAAAGACATCATAGCTTCAAATTTATGATTGAAGTACCTGCATACATTCACAGGATCCAAAGAACACAGTTCTCCAGGTGTCTTGAATTCAATGTTTTCAATATTTCCATTTGCTTCTCGTAGAAATTCAAGTAAGTCTTCCCAGCCATACTCGGCACAGCTCAGAGTGAGGAACCATGTCGGAGTTCCTAAGTTCCTCAGCATACATTTTAAATCACCATGACGACGATACCAGTACTCATTAGTACCACGCTGACACGCCATGAGATTAATTAAGTGAGAATCCAAAATGCTATCTTGGACATTGACTTTATGCATAAAGTCTCTTGCCGAGATATTTCGCATCTGTATACCACTTTTTAAGATGTGGTTCACTGCATATGACAGTCCAGACAGATCGCTTTCAAACAGGAGATGAAACAAATAGGGAATGCATTGACGAAACCTAGGATCTTCTCCATACAATCGTAAAGTCCGGTATTCAGACGCAGGAATTTGATGAGGTCGCTCATCATATCTTCCTCCTCGACCTGTGGGAAATAGCTGTGGGAAACACCGAGCTTCCAAACTTTCCTCCCAAACACTAATGGGACTCCCTTTGGCTTGTTTCATTTGAAACAACTCAATAGCATTCCCCATGACTTCCTTGGAATGCAAAGGATGAACAATATAATGTTCATATATTTCTTCACTTTTAGAGGCCTCTACTTTCTCAATTTGGCCAGCACACAAATCGCTATCCTCTTCATCACTTACTTCCTCTTCTGCAACATACACATTCTTATAATACTTATTATTTTTCTTCAAATACACTGTTGCCTTTTTGACTTTCCTAACATCCACTAAATCTTGCCATATTTTCTTATTCTTTGTCGGAACCCCATTAACCAAGATAACCAGAGGTTCCTCTTCCACTTCCTCTACTCCAATTGTGTTAATGTTTTTATTCAAATCTAAAGGCAAATAAACAACTCTTCCCTTTAATCCTCTCTGTAAATCTGCTGGAGGCAACTTCCCTGTCTTTGGCTCCATTCTTACAATAGCCTGAAAGGGATGGATACTTTGAATCAAAATAGATTCATAAGTATTTAAATCCTTCAATTCAGAAGGAATCTCAACCAATTCAAGATTATTATGAACTGCCCTAGCAGGTATCTGGTTTTGGTTTAATTTATTACAACAATAAGTACACACACGTTGATCCGATCCCAAATCAAAATAATTTTCTACCATCAAGTATGTGGCCAAATCCTTCCATTCACTATTATTTTCCCTTTCACTTTTTGCATATAAATCCACTACCTTAGTCTGATTCTTATAATAAGTGCGTCAACAACAAACACAAGTGAAATTAGGCCTCTCACTTGATTTCATCTGAAACGTGGCAATTTCCTTCTGAAAATTATCTGTACTGTAAACCTGTACATTATCTTCCACATTACTCTCTACTTCAGGGTCAATTTGAACATTCTCATCTTTACTACTAAAGTAACAAAACTCAATTTCTTCACAAATATTCTTCACATCTATTTCAGAACCATGCAAAAGAGCAGCACATAATTTTTTAAGCATAATTGCTGGACTCTTTGCATAATACAACATTCTCACTAATTTTCTCACTTTATTATGATGCACTGCTAGCATCCTGAAGTGATGAAAAACACTCTGGCATACTCTCCTGGAAAGACAAGCCAGTGAATGACCACGCAAACCTGTTATTTGTCTCACTCTGCAAGGATCTAAATCTTGCAACAACTTCATTTTCTGCTTCAAACTTTTCTTATTAAATGTCCGTATAAAATCACAAAGCAAATTGATGGAAACCTGTCGCACACTGCAAATAGAACTACACTTCCAAATGTACACAGGAACCTTAGGACGTGTTCCTAAAACCTCATCACTTAGCGCCTCTTCTGTCTCTGTTGTCACAAGTTTTTCTTTTTCAACTGGACAACCATCCTTCACTTCATAAGCTCGACCACTGATGTCAACTGCATGCACCAAATCATTATCCTGAAAATAAGTCTCCTCATTAAAAAATGCCTCAGAACTTGAACTATGCATCCATTCTCCGGAAAAAACTTCACAAAAGTTAGTACGATTTACTACTGTCTTCCATCTACTGTTTGTTTGGAAATCAGAAATTACCTTGCTTAGTTTCCTAATTCTATTGATTACCAAAATAAACAACTTTCGCTTAATTTCAAAAGCATGATCAATAATTTTCTCGACATTTTTCTTCTTCTTATAAAATGCCGCTTTCTGTTTGCATTTCTTAATATTTTTCATTAAATTAACTATTATCCTATTACGGAACATTCGTTGTCGAATGTCCCTAAACTGTTCTTTCCTTCTACTATCATGCACAGAGTTATCTCTTCCTCTACCAGTAACATTTTTCATGGGTCTTTGCTTTCCATTTAAATTACTCTTGTTTTTCTGAACTGAAACATTTTGTCGAGAAATACTTTTTGTACTACAAATATTTTTTAAGAAAGATTTTGTGCTCTTACCCGGAGCTTTCTTGGTGTTTTGATAAGTATTTAGGGAAGAGGACTGCTGCAATAAAACATCACCGTGCTGTCTTTGACGTTTTCGAGCCTTTCTAATTCTATTTCTGGTAGGCATTTTCCAAACTATGAAAGAATCTGCAGTTGAATCTGTTGAAAAATGTAATAAAAAATGTTAATAACCACTATTACCAAACAGTAAATGAATAACAGTCATCAAAAACTTAATGCCCTACTTATTATTTAACATAGCAAATCAAGGCATATGACTGTGTATGATGTTATTTTTCTTTTTTAAATGGAAAGCGTTCTTCATGGTGCAAGTTTCTTGTAAATACGCTCCCACCTGCGAAACGGAACTTTGCAATGCAAAGCTGCTTGGGCCCCCAGTGTCTATCAACATTCTAAACAGTCCGAAGCGGCCGCCATCTTATCTCTCGGTAGGATCGAGAGAGAAGAAAAGGTGAAAAACGAAGAGGAAATTTAATGAAAGGGGGCAAGGTATACCCCAGTTGACCCCCTAGGAATGTTGTTGGGATTTTTAAAGGGTCCCCTGGGGAAAATAAAAAAATATATATTTTTCACGATAGAACCGCTTCCCAAACACCGAACTAGGCCGCAAACTGCACGAGAATACGCCATTTTGTGCTTCGTTTTAATTAAATTACTAGGAATAAGAAGGTGCGGGAGACGTATCCTAATCCCTTATATTTTCTGAGGGTGGCTGAGGACTCTCATATATGTTGATACATGTATTCCAGCGGCTGTGCGTGAGCTTCTTTTTATTTTTGCTGCGCGACGTCTCTTAACATTCGATTCGAAGGAAATCAGGAACTGTTGACCACCAAATCCTCAGTGCGATAAAATATTTTGGGGCATATTATCAAGCCTACGCGCTAAAATTATCGCCGATAAAGCGGCGACAATGGGCTTGATAATATGCTCTGTGGAATTCCAATCGAAGCCCATTTTAGATGTCTTCACATCTAGCATGTGCTTCGATTTGAAATACATAGAGCATATTATCAAGCCCATTATCGCCGCTTTATCGGTCGTTTTCGGCCGATGAAGCGGCGATAATTGAAGCGCACAAGCTTGATAAAATACCACATTGTTATAAATGAATCCTTATTGAGACACAATGTCTGCGCCAACTTGCCTTTTTTACAATGCCACAATTTTGTCGTGCACGGCAGCCATTTTACATGCCAGGCTGGTCTCAGCCTATCACCTAGCCCTGCGAATGTAGGGAAATATTATCAAACCTGTACACTAAAATTATCGTCGCATTATCGGCCTAAAACGGCTGATAAAGCGGCGATAATGGGCTTCATAATATGCTCTGTGGAAATCCAATCGAAGACCATGTTGGATAACATGGCTAAAAACTACTCAGCACCATTGTTTGGACATTATTAACATGGCTATGTAACTCCCATAATCAAAATTTAAATTTGCCAAGAACACTTGTGTTATTGCATGCCAGAATGCTACACCGCATATGCAATTACAATTTCGCAAAGTAACAAAATCTATTTCTATATCAGTACAGACAAAGCCACAATTTAAAAACACGGCTTTCTTCATCATTTTCTCCTTAGCGATAAAAAGCGGTAGCAATGCATGAATATCACGCTGAAAAGTCAGCGATATTCATGCATTATCCTGCAAATGCTCTTAGCCATGTTATCCACCTCCCACTGGATAACATGGCTAAGAACTGCTCGCAAATGCGATAATAAACGGTAGCAATGCATGAATATCACGCTGAAAAATCAGCGATATTCATGCATTATCCTGCAAATGCTCTTAGCCATGTTATCCACCTCCCATTGGATAACATGGCTAAGAACTGCTCGCAAATGCGAAAAAAAGCGGTAGCAATGCATGAATATCACGCTGAAAAATCAGCGATATTCATGCATTATCCTGCAAATGCTCTTAGCCATGTTATCCACCTCCCATTGGATAACATGGCTAAGAACTGCTCGCAAATGCGAAAAAAAACGGCCGCAATGCATGAATAACGATGAAAAATCAACGATATTCATGCATTGTTCAGCAAATGCTCTTAGCCATGTTATCCACCTCCCATTGGATAACATGACTAAGAACTGCTCAGAGCCCCATGAGGAACGCTTTCCATTTAAAAGAGAAAAAATAACATCATAGAAAAGAATCGTTTTTAAACACAGCATATAAATCAATTGTACACCTGCATTGTATACCACATTTTAAAAACACAGCTTTCTTCATCATTTTCTCCTTAAATCATACTATTCTCTTTCTAAATTAAATAAATCTTTTCTCACCTTAGAAAATACTTTTTGAGTTTCAAAACAGTCTCAGAAATACACCAAATTGTCTTGAGCAGATCAAACAGGATGCACTCCAGAGGCTGCAGCTATTGAAAGCACAGAAATACAGATATTCATTTCACATATCTCTCATATTAGCCAATCATAACTCTTCCCTCACTTTTTTCAAATCAAAACCCTTCCCCCCTCTGCCCTCTCTGCCTTTTTTCCATAGCAACGACCTCCTGGAAGACCTCTCATGTTTGCAAATTCACACAACAATGTTTCAATTGAACTCTGAACTCTTAATGCACCTGCGTATCCAGTGCAATCTTTCATTAAAAGTTTCTTCCTTGACCATTGAAATTACATCTTTCAAAGAACACATCCATGCACCCTAACTTTCTGTTTTCAGAAATGGAAATGCACCAATCACTGCTAATGAATCATTAGCATTGAAAATCCACAGTTTTTTTTCTTTACAAACTCCTACTGTTTTAACTGCCCTTTCATTACCACACTTCATCTGACTGCAGCACAACCTTCTCCCACCATGTTTAACGTCTGGATTGTTGGACATAGTTACATCCACTGGGCTCAAAGGTATGCTGACAACAGAAATTTACACAACCTCAATTTACAAGATGTGGAAATTAAATGGTTGGGCCAAAGAGGATTAAAATGTCACCAATTGATACCATTGGTGAAAACCTTTATGCATTTGCCAAAACCTGACCTGTTAATAGTGCATTGTGGAGGTAATGATTTGGGCACTTTAACAGGAGTAGGTCTGGAAATGCTTTTAAAGGACACCTTTGAGCAATTAATGGCACTTTTTCCTCAAACTGCCTTGGTATATTCCAATATATGCCAAAGACAGAAATGGAGGTGGTCCAACCAATTTGGTCCACAAATTGAGAAAGCGAGGAAGCATGTAAACAAATCTGTTTCAGCTTTCATGAGAGACCATGGAATGGGCTCCCTGTACAATAATAACTTGCGTTACTACATGCAAGATATCTACAGAGGAGATGGAGTTCACTTCTCAGATGAGGGCAACAGAATTTTCATTCTGAATTTAAGACTGTGCATTGGTACCTACTTATAAGTACCTAAATGGAACATAAACCCAAAAGCTCTTCTCAGAGCTACCCTTCATCTGATCACTCACAATTAATACTTTTCTCTAAATTATTTCTGTAATTTTCAACAAACTACGCTCAAAGACCGCTACCCGGTACGCGAACTGGAAGCTAACCGTCGAAAATTATTTTAAAAATGTTTTTTCTCCGCACATATGGTCCTCCTCAGCCACCCTCAGAAAAACCTGGGGGGTCAAAATACTTGTACCGTGTCCCCTTTACCCTTTCTGAACATTATTTAACCTCCATTTTATATGTTAATTCGACCGAAACACAAAATGGTGGACTCTCGTTACGCTTCTAGTTCGCGGACTAAACTGCTTCCCGGGAAGCGGCCCAAAAAAAAGGTGGGAAAGTAATTCACAAAAAAAAAGAACTGGAGACACTCTCACCAAATATAGATTAGCTCATACTACATAACAATCCCTTTCATTTTCACAAATTTGATTGAAATTCCATTTAGCCATTAAGCCTGTAGAACTCTCTAAATACCTTGAGGTAAATTACTTCACAAAACACATCTGAAGTGTTGGAATTGACAACCAATAAAAATCTTACTTTCATTTTCTACTTTTATTACCTGATATTTGATTGGTTATATACCTGTATATATATAAAGGAACAGAAGAAAACACAGCCATTTTGACTGCTACTTCTTGTTGTACATCACATTACAAAACTTACCTAAGACTTCAACTTGTTTCTGAAGGTAAGTTGTTATTTTTAAAAATGAAGTACATTGTGCACTATAACTTGATATGGTACACTTTTTCTTAAACATATACACTATCCCTCTGTAGTAGTTATGGATTTAGATAGACTTCTCTGTTATAGTTAGGAATGGAGTTAGGCTTCTCTTCGTTAAATCACATACACTTTTTTATAGTCATATTTCCACTCTGATACTATACACTGCCAAAAAACAAATGCACTGATAAAAACTACCTATCTAAAATTAATCCCAACAGTGCCCAATCTCTACTAATATATATTTTTTTATTCAAAATTTCAGGCAAAATGGAAGGCGAACAACAAGTTACATTTTCAATTGAACTGAAGGAGAACAGCCAAGACAAAATTGATGACTTTATGGATGACAGTAGAGACCACGAACTACTACAATGTGTTGAAGCAGTGGACAACCTGCTTCAAAATGAAAAAAAATTACACCCTATAATAAATTATGACATTTCTGACAATGAAATGTTAGAAAATTTAATAAAGTATGAAACACAATCATAATAAAAAAAAAAAAAAAATAAAGAAAACAAAAAAAACCCAACAAAAACAACAAATAATTAACATACAGTATTAGAAAAGTCTATCATTCTTTTATCCTTATAGTACGCTGCCCAGAGCGCTTCCCGGTTCGCGTACTAGGAGCTCACCACGCATAAATAATATATATATATTTTTTTTTTTTTGCCCTGCAGAAACCTTTTACAACCTCCACATAAAACCTAGGGGGTCAGGGAGGATCTACTATGCCCCCTTATCGAAATTTCCCCCTTTGTTTTGGCCTCCTCTTATCTCTCGATCCTACCGAGAGACAAGATGGCGGCCGCACCGGACTGTTTAGAATGTTGACAGACACCAAAGAGCCAATCAGCTTCGCTTCGCATAGTTCCGATAAGCGAAAAGTACGCGAACCGGATCGCTGCCCGGAGCGCTGTTACAGATATATATCTTGATTTAAATGTTAATTTCTCAAAATCCACTGAAGCACATATATTGAGACCTAGCAAAGGCACATCGGGCTAACAGTCCCTACAATTTTGCCAAGTTTCGTGCAAATCCATTCAGCCGTTCGAGCTAAAAGTGAGTCCAACCGCCCTATGGAAAACTCAATGCAAAAAACGCGTTTTGGGACCCCCCTTTTTTCTCAGCCCCCCCTTGACGAAACCCCACCAAATTTTCAGGGGCTGCTCAGAAACAAAATGTGCCATTTTCCTGAAAATTTCAGCCGATTCCGTCCACAAACGCAAAAGTTATTAGACATAGAATTTTCAGAAATCCCATAGGGAAAAAATCCTAACTATATATACCTACTGGCGACCGCCAGTAGGTAATATATATATTCAATGAAAAAACCATAGGTTATAGACCATATATAGTTAGGGATTTGCATTTACAAAACCTTATTTTACTCGCACAAAACCATTGAAATTCCATATATAGTTAGTTGCACTAACTATATATCGCGCACCCGCAATCCACTGCTGATGATGTCACATATTACATCATTCATGACATGGTCAGTGACATCACTGATGACATCACTGATGACATCTCAAATGACATCACTGATGACATCACTGATGACATCTCAAATGACATCACTGATGACATCTCAAATGACATCACTGATGACATCACTGATGACATCTCATTTGACATTACTGATCACATCACTGATGATATCATTCATGTGATAATACGATGAACCTCTTCAGACTCTAATATAACCTTAGATACAATCAGTGTAAACAGACACTCACAGACTGTCACTCATCCATGGAGTTACTCACACACCTAGTCAGTCATGCAAAGAATCAATCACACCTCCATTTCCTCAACTATACAGTTATACAAACTTTACTTATTCAAACATATACTAACACATATTTACTCTCTTATACAATCCCTGATACAAGTTCACAATGATCCATACAGCCACTCACACATTCACTGGCTCTTATGCACAGTTATTTATATATGTCAACTCACCCATGTACTGTGTTTTACATATGTACTTACTTTGACATGTAGCACTGAGATATCCATTCACTCACCAATACACTCATGCACACAGTCAACCGCCCATACAGCTGTTTCCACATGCACTTTTGAAACCATACATCTAGTGAATCAACTGCTCACACATCTATGCACAGAGTCATACACCTCCCAGCCACCCACACACACACTCAGTCTCCCATACAAATACTTGGGCAATCAATCAATAACCCATATAGTTACTCATATATCTACTTATCAACACATGCAACAGTTTACAGAACAACAGACATAATGATGCACAAATTAAGACAGTTTAGTCACTAACCCATGCACTCAGTGAGACACATTTAATCACTCACTCATACAGTCAGTCATGCACCTACTAAATCCTTCATCCAGACACTTATACATCCACTCATTCTTCAATATGAAAGACATATTTTAACTTTACAGAAACATACAGTCACTGGATGTTGTCATCAGTGATGTCATCAGTGATGTCATTTGAGATGTCATCAGTGATGTCATCAGTGATGTCACTGACCATGTCATGAATGATGTAATATGTGACATCATCAGCAGTGGATTGCGGGTGCGCGATATATAGTTAGTGCAACTAACTATATATGGAATTTCAATGGTTTTGTGCGAGTAAAATAAGGTTTTGTAAATGCAAATCCCTAACTATATATGGTCTATAACCTATGGTTTTTTCATTGAATTTCAATGGTTTTTTAAATGCAAATTTCTAACTATATATGGTCTATAACCTATGGTTTTTTCAGTGAATTTCATTGGTTTTTTAAAAGCTAACATCTGTAGCTGTAAAATGTATTATTCTTTAAATCCCAAAATATATATAGATATTTATTGATAATTTTTTTTAAATATTTTTTTCTTCGCTTCTAGTTCGCGAACCGGGAAGCTTTCCGTTAGCTCATCTTGATGCCGCGATCTAGTCCGCGAACCGGTCAACGTTACGTTAGCGGAACAGTGACGCGTCGCGGAAGCGCGACATATCACGTTATCGCGTAATGCGTCTAATGACGCGTCGCGTTAGCGCTCCCAGAAGTGCTCCGGACCGCGAACCGGAAGCGATCTGGGACGCGGCGCGCGCCGCGTAACGTAAGCGGAACAGGTCATGTGACTTGTTTATCAAACTTCTCATTGGTTCATTTCACTTTTGGTTTCCAAATGATGTATGACTAGGTCATGTGACCTAAAAATAACACTTTTCATTGGCTCAGAACTTTTGTTTTCCCCAAATCATGTAAACCCCTCCTTATTTCCTCACTCTGACTTTCATCTTGGTGAGAGAAAGACCATTTATTTGAAGATCCACAATGGCTTCCATTCTTGCTGCAGCTGGTGCACCCCCACCACCACCTCCACCTCCTCATAAGAAGAGAGGACCACCTAGTCAAATTCTGACTAACAGAGAGGAGGAAGATGAGGAAGAAGAAGAAGAGGAGAGAGAGGAACAACAATTTCTTGATGAGTTGCCCCGGGTTTCTAAACGAAAATCCAGTTTTATCTGGCAGTTTTTCACCATCCCTCCTGGAACAAAGAAAGTCAATGCAAAATATGCCACCTGCCTCATCTGTGACTACAGATTGTCGAGAGGCACAGAAAAGAAGTACAGTATGGGGAACTATACAATGCACCGTCACATGAGCAGGTGGCATCCCAATAACTACAGCCGGGCTGAATTAAGGGATCTTGTAGACAATCCGACGGCAACTCCTGTGGCAAGATCTACATCCACATTGTCTTTGTCGGGAAGAGAGGCACAAGAGACTGTGCCCAACATCCAACCTAACTTCCAGCACATAAAGTTATCTTGTGTTTACTGTGGTGAAATGCTATCATATGGCAACATGAGTGTCAACCTCATGAACATTGCATATGAAAATCATAAATGCCCTAATGCACCCAAAAAGTAATTTTCTTTTTTTTGCTCCAGTTGAGCCGTTTTGAAAGCCTGTTTTTTGTTGTCTCCCCACCATAAAAAAAACAAAAAAAACATAAAACAGTTCTAAAAATACAAAAAAATCAAAAAATGTTCAAAAAATAAAAAAAAAATATAAAACAACAAAAACAAAAAAAAACAGTTCTTTTCAGAACTACCTCCCCTTTCAAACAAAATTGCTAGAATGTTTATCACTCTGGCAAGCTCTATTTCTTTTGGTTCGCTTCAAGTTCGCTGACCGGTTCGCGAACTTTAAGCGAACTAAAAAAATATTTTTTTTAAAAAAAGAAGAGTTAGTATAAGGGAAGTAATCAGAGAATAATGTAAAAAGAAAGACAGCTAGAGAGAGTAAATGAGAGATAGTGTCAATGACATCATCAGCAGTGCATTGCGGGTAAAAAGAGTGGAAAACATTTACCTTATAATTCTTGTTACCTTTTTTAAATATTTTTTCATACTTTCAATCTGTAAAACAAAGAACAAACATTTAAAAAAATATTAAAACATGTATTTAAAAATTAGAAAAGACAAGGGAAAAGGTTCAAAAACAAACAGTTTTTCAACAACTTTGACATTTACAGAAGTCTCTGCTTCTCTACGTCACCTACACAATCCTAAACATATATATTCAAAAGAAACTGTATCTCGATGTTGCTGAACTGAGGCCTATTTTGGAACATGATGTTTTTCTTGCACTGCTAATGTCTCACAATAGTGATGCAATAGCAGCGCAAAAAAGATGTAAAGCCATAATAAAATTGTGTCTAACATTGTAAATGATTGTTTTAGGATGCAAATAAGATGTGTGCTTTCAAGAGCTTTCTTTGAGGTGAGGCCTCTTTTTTTTATAAAAAAAAAAACACTACCCAGAAGTACAGCACTCTAAGCATTAAAATTGATATTTACAGAACTCAGCTTACCCATATGTACCACACATTTCTAAATGTATATCATAAGGACAAAAAGCATAACATTAATTATACATGTTAAATGGTTTATTTTTGCTGTTCTCAGAATGTATCAAATTTCACTTAAATCAGTGACTTGAAGGTATTCATCATGTAACAGCAGGGAAAAAAAAACACAATCAAAATGACTGTGTTTAAAAAACCCATACAACCTAAGAAATCTGTTTTCAAAACTTCTTAAAATTAACTTACTTTCAATGACGTCAAACGATCTCCTATAAACAGCATCCACTCTGTTGTGCTTTAAATATTTTCAGCCCGCCACTTTCTGAAAGAAAACCTCCATCGATACGTGAAATATGTTACATAGAAAAAAAACTTCTCTCATTATATCACATGTTTCCACTAGGCCAAATCATGTTGCCGCGATTCGCAAGTCTTGTAATTCTTCCAATCAAATCCCGACATTTTCTATTTTCGCAACTTTCAAAAATAAAATATTTGAGATTATTTTCACAATCCTGGACTACTAATATCTTACTCTTCTTTGTCACTCATGTTCTCCTTTTCCTATGACACTGATACTGCTTACTATGAAGCAGACTTACTTCCATCAGGTTTATATAGTTGGATTTTTAATCGAGACAGCATTGCAGACTTACATTCCCTCTACTTAAAATTTTGGTTTTAAAAACACCAGGTAAGAATTTTTAAGGTCAAACGGCAATTTTTTTTTGAAAGTTACAACAGAATCATTACAGAATGACCAGCCGTTTCCAGACTTTAAGTAAGCTGTATAATGTCCTGATGTTGTTGATGGACCATCGTGATAGATAATTGCTACAGTAACAAAAGTCCTCCCTGATATTGACAGCTGAGAAACCACAAAATGTTTTATTAAAGTTGACAATTTTGATCCATCAGGCCTACATCGTTGCGTCATTAAAATGACATACTGGCCATATCTACGTATAAATAATGTTGACATCATATCACATTTACATTGGCTACACTCCATGTTGTGATCCGCTGCTTTTACTAGCTTATTAAAGGACACTGATTTACTGTCTGGCAAAGTTAAATATATAAATCTTTCTGAGTCTACACTAGTAGTACTTGATACCATACAGTTCTCGCAGTCATGCTGCCATTGATAAGAAAGCCCAAACAGGTGATCTACATCTACACCCTCTTCTTGCAATATATCAAGCATATACATTAAAAACTCCTGACAATCTTGCTGATTATTTTCAGAGAAGTCTGTTTGACCTGAACATTCATCTAACAGATAACGAACTTCAGACACACTTTCTACTTTTGTACGATCAGTGCTACATTTCTCTAACACAGAATTCAACAAGCAGCATAAACTTTGTTCTGAATTGAACACAATCTGTTCTTTTAAACTCTCTAGTGAAAAGAGAACATTAACAACGACATTTGCATAGCAGTTGACACCAGAACTGTTTTCAAATTGAAAACCAACAATCTCTTCAACAGTATCCACTTTCTTTCTGCTAACAACTTTCGGTTCATTCACTTTTAGTCTTTTTGCAACAACCTCCCTACTATTACTGCTATTTCTACGTTTCCGGCCTACCACACGTTTCTCAAACAAAGGATATTGAGGCAAATGTGGCGCATACTCTCTTCTTAACCTATTGTATTCCTTAACACAATCTAGATCCGCACAAATGTTTGTGACATCACAGTCAATCAAGTACAATCCCGATAAAGTTCTAACTCGTGACAATGCCACATATGCCATACCCTCCTTGAACACTGAACTGCCAATATTCACCAATGCACAGTCTACACTTAAACCTTGCGATTTATGGATTGTCACCGCATATGCTAAGCAAACAGGAAACTGTTTACGGCGAACATATAAGTCTTTAACAAGCAAAAACCTAGCAGAACAACGACCAATTTGCTGTACTTCCTCAATGCCATCAAATTTAATTCTTAAAAATTCTATTCCATCTCTATTTCTGTATTTCTCAAAATCAACAACATTACCCATTGATCCATTTACCAGACCTCTTTCTACATGTAAATTCCGTCTCAAAATGATTCGGCAATTTAAACACACATTCAGAGTCTTTTCAAAACCCGCTGTCTTAGATATAGTCTTCTCTAATGAATCCAATTTTGATTTCAAATTATCTGACAAAATAATTGTTGATCCCATATGCTCTAATTTGTCGATAGCTTCCAGTTTCACAATGTCTTGCTTTTCTAAATTCAACATTTTGTTGTTGAAGATGGCACATTCTGCAAGAGTTGGCATGAGACATATCCCGGATTTCTTCTCAGTAATTTTCTGAAAAATATTCTCAGGCACAATCTCTTGTTTGGGATACAAATTTGACAGTAACCGTGCATTTAAAGCTTCTTTCCCATGCTCGGTCACTTTTCCAATTCTAATATCTTGTAGAATATTCTTGTAATCTTCATCCTTTGCCTGACGCATATTTTGATGCAGTTCTGCATAATTGAAGTTTAACCATATATTGACGTTGCCAATGCTCCCTAGGCACTTCCTGGTATCTTCATGCGTGAGTATTTTGAACACAGGTTGACCTTTTACTGGTGTCAGCTGTAGAAGATCTCCGAAAACAATAATGTGTTTCCCACCAAATAAGACATCATATTCAGTTTTAAGTACTTCTTGCATTCTCAAATGCACAAAGGCAAGCATGACATTGGAAACCATGCTTACTTCGTCAATGATAAGTAGTTTCATTTTCCTCAAGACTCTTGAAACTTCACAGCAAGCATCTCCAGATAACTTGTTGTATTGTAATTTGTTGTCATGCTCCACCGGCAGCATCAATAGACGATGCAAAGTAATACCTTTAATATTATGTGCTGCCAGTCCAGTAGGAGCGGTCACAACACAAGACAGCGATGACTCAGTCCTTTCCTGCAAATAACAAGAGATTGCTTTAATGAGGAAACTTTTTCCAGTTCCCGCTTCTCCACTCACGTACAGACGGACAGGCTTCAACGACGTACACGAGCACTCTTTCTTCTCATGACTTAATCCGTGCTCAATTTCCTTGGTAACTTCATCATATATTTTCCTCTGCTCAACGTTGAGTTGTTTTTCCAAGTCTTGTAAGTTAACTGAATCCTCCTGAGCATGTGCCATGGCTCTTTCTACTTCATTCATAGCAGTGGCAGCTTCATTTTCGATAATAGGTCCTCCAAGTGGATCTTGACTCAATGAAACAGAACTCTGACTGTCCTGAGAACTGTCTCTGGCAATCTCGGCTGCAATCGTTGCTTCCTGCTCAATTTCCAAAGTTAGCATTTCTTGATATTTAGAAAAAGCAGGACATTCTATGGACTCCTTGGCTGCATTGAAAGAGTCTTCGTAACAGAGGAAATCTCCAAGCAGTTCCTCTTCTGCACGCCAAGGCTTGAAAAGTTGCAAAAGTGCTAAATAGAAAAACTCCTTTTTTTCTGGAGATTCGCCACTTAATTTTCGATGGTTTACTAATTGGCATTTTCTTTGCTTGACCAGGCATCCTTCACTTCCAATTACAGCATACACTCCTTTCTCAATATCTTCTTTGATGTTCCTCTTGAATATATAATTTTGGAGAACCTCATATAGACAAACATTCTCAAGGTGACTGCTTCGATTTGGATAATATGTATCCAACATGTTGGTCTTCAAAATGTCGGTACTGTTTGGTTCCTTTTCTGCCAAATACTCAATTTCCCGAACAGGTTTTAGAACTCGATTTCGCGTTGCAGCAAGACCAAGACTCGCCCAAACGAGACTCCTGGATTTGGCATAGAGACTTGCTGAAGACAATCGATCAGAACATTCGTAAGCTCCGATTTCTCGATGCGACAACATCTTCAGACTGAAACTGTACAACTTCTTGCTGAGGCTCTTTTCATGGGAAATGTCCTCCCACATATCCTTCAGTTCGGTCTTTTCTTTTTTGGTGATGTAAGATGTCACATACCGAGCCACAGCCATACAGTTGTCAGCCACAAACTGTATATCCATGTTGGCATTCCACATGGACAAAATCACTGGGTTGTAGTCATTGATGTACTTGGACTCTTCATTCCTTTTCAAATTGTATGTATTCTTGGGTGATTTCCTCGTCACATTATGTCGCAGCGAAGACATCAAACTGTTCACTCTTCCTTTAGAAATCACCGGTCGTGGAAAGTTGAAACGACATTTGGTGTAGAACTTGTCCTTGTTTCTGAATTTACGACGACAGTACTTTCCACAACGATGGCTTTGGAAACGTAGAACTTGTTCTCTTAGACTTTTCTTCTCCGTTGCGTTTGGAACAGCACACGTAGAATACTGTTCGATGAAATTCATCACTAAGTCATCCGGATCTGTTCCAAATTTAGGTGCATCCTTGATCCACAGCAACATATGTATATGAGGGGCACCTCTTGCTTGATACTCCTTTCTCCAGAAGAAATCCAACACCTCTCCAAGAGGTGGATTCTTTTTATTTGTGATGAAAGACATCATAGCTTCAAATCTATGATTGAAGTACCTGCATACATTCACAGGATCCAAAGAACACAGTTCTCCAGGTGTCTTGAATTCAATGTTTTCAATATTTCCATTTGCCTCTCGTAGAAATTCAAGTAAGTCATCCCAGCCATACTCAGCACAGCTCAGAGTGAGGAACCATGTCGGAGTTCCTAAGTTCCTCAGCATACATTTTAAATCACCATGACGACGGTACCAGTACTCATTAGTACCACGCTGACACGCCATGAGATTAATTAAGTGAGAATCCAAAATACTGTCTTGGACATTGACTTTATGCATAAAGTCACTTGCCGAGATGTTTCGCATCTGTATACCACTTTTTAAGATGTGGTTCACTGCATATGAAAGTCCAGACAGATCGCTTTCAAACAGGAGATGAAACAAATAGGGAATACATTGCCGAAACCTAGGATCTTCTGCATACAATCGTAAAGTCCGGTATTCAGACGCAGGAATTTCACGAGGTCGCTCATCATATCTTCCTCCTTGACCTGTGGGAAATAGCTGTGGGAAACACCGAGCTTCCAAACTTTCCTCCCAAACACTAATGGGACTCCCTTTGGCTTGTTTCATTTGAAACAACTCAATAGCATTCCCCATGACTTCCTTGGAATGCAAAGGATGAACACTATAATGTTCATATATTTCTTCACTTTTAGAGGCCTCTACTTTCTCAATTTGGCCAGCACACAAATCGCTATCCTCTTCATCACTTACTTCCTCTTCTGCAACATATACATTCTTATAGTACTTATTATTTTTCTTCAAATACACTGTTGCCTTTTTGACTTTCCTAACATCCACTAAATATTGCCATATTTTCTTATTCTTTGTCGGAACCCCATTAACCAAGATAACCAGAGGTTCCTCTTCCACTTTTTCTATTCCAATTGTGTTAATGTTTTTGTTCAAATCTAGAGGCAAATAAACAACTCTTCCCTTTAATCCTCTCTGTAAATCTGCTGGAGGCAACTTCCCTGTCTTTGGCTCCATTCTTACAATAGCCTGAAAGGGATGGATACTTTGAATCAAAATAGATTCATAAGTATTTAAATCCTTCAATTCAGAAGGAATCTCAACCAATTCCAGATTATTATGAACTGCCCTAGCAGGCATCTGGTTTTGGTTTAATTGATTACAACAATAAGTACACACACGTTGATCCGATCCCAAATCAAAATAATTTTCTACCATCAAGTATGTGGCTAAATCCTTCCATTCACTATTATTTTCCCTTTCACTTTTTGCATATAAATCCACTACCTTAGTCTGATTCTTATAATAAGTGCGTCGACAACATACACAAGTGAAATTAGGCCTCTCACTTGATTTCATCTGAAACGTGGCAATTTCCTTCTGAAAATTATCTGTACTGGAAACCTGTACATTATCTTCCACATTACCCTCTACTTCAGGGTCAATTTGAACATTCTCATCTTTACTACCAAAGTAACAAAACTCAATTTCTTCACAAATATTCTTCACATCTATTTCAGAACCATGCAAAAGAGCAGCACATAACTGTTTAAGCATAATTGCTGGACTCTTAGCATAATACAACATTCTCACTAATTTTCTCACTTTATTATGATGCACTGCTAGCATCCTGAAATGATGAAAAACACTCTGGCATACTCTCCTGGAAAGACAAGCCAGTGAATGACCACGCAAACCTGTCATTTGTCTCACTCTGCAAGGATCTAAATCTTGCAACAACTTCATTTTCTGCTTCAAACTTTTCTTATTAAATGTCCGTATAAAATCACAAAGCAAATTGATGGAAACCTGTCGCACACTGCAAATAGAACTACACTTCCAAATGTACACAGGACCCTTAGGACGTCTTCCTAAAACCTCATCACTTAGCGCCTCTTCTGTCTCTGTTGTCACAAGTTGTTCTTTTTCAACTGGACAACCATCCTTCACTTCATAAGCTCGACCACTGATGTCAACTGCATGCACCAAATCATTATCCTGAAAATAAGTCTCCTCATTAAAAAATGCCTCAGAACTTGAACTATGCATCCATTCTCCAGAAAAAACTTCACAAAAGTTAGTACGATTTACTACTCTCTTCCATCTACTTTTTGTTTTGAAATCAGAAATTACCTTGCTTAGTTTCCTAATTCTATTGATTACCAAAATAAACAACTTTCGCTTGATTTCAAAAGCATGATCAATAATTTTCTCTACATTTTTCTTCTTCCTATAAAATGCCGCTTTCTGTTGGCCTTTCTTTTTAATATTTTTCAATAAATTAACTAATATCCTATTACGGAACATTCGTTGTCGAATGTCCCTAAACTGTTGTTTCCTTCTACTATCATGCACAGAGTTATCTCTTCCTCTACCAGCAACATTTGTGATGGGTCTCTCCTTTCCATTTAAATTACTTTTCTTGTTGGAAACAGACACATTTTTTTGAGCAAAATTTTTTTTACTACAAATATTTCTTAAGAATGATTTCGTGCTCTTACCCGGACCTTTCTTGGTGTTTTGATAAGTATTTGGGGAAGAGGACTGCTGCAATAAAACATCATCCTGCTGTCTTTGACGTTTTCTAGCCTTTCGTATTCGACTTCTGGAAGGCATTTTCCAAACTATGAAAGAATCTGCAGTTGAATCTGTGAAAAAATATAATATAAAATGTTATTAACCACTATTACCAAACAGTAAATAAATAACAGTCATCTAAAACTTAATGCCGTACTAATTATTTAACATAGCAAATATTTTCCACCAGCACTGCATCACAAAAATGACACTCAATGGTACAAAACAGGAATACAACACTCATAAATCACTCCCTAATATTTAAAATCATTAATTCAGGATGACGATAAGATGTAGCCTATCTAAAGGTTTGTTTAGGCCCAGATCTTTTGACTGGGGTGAATGTGTGTCATTGATCCACATTCAGTCCATCACCTGTTTTGTTTATTTGAGGTGAGGCCAACACATGGTTGCAGATAAGATTTTCACTGAAAAAAAACCAAGGTAAAAAAACATGTGAAGGCCTACCAATGAAGTAAATCATTAAATGAAAACCAATACATTTCTGGAAATATGCACTACTAGTGCTTCATAAGATGTTTTGGGTCATATTTATAAGTTATTTGAGTATCTAGTATGCTATTTTACATTCTTCATGGTGCAAATTTATTGTAAATACGCTCCCACCTGCGGTTGGCAAATTTAGATTTTGATTATGGGAGTTAGATAGGCATGTTAATAATTTCCCAAAAATGGTATATAACCCCAAACAACCTTTGTAGCAAATGCTCTTAGCCATGTTATCCACCTCCCATTGGATAACATGGCTAAGAAGTGCTTGCAAATGTGATAAAAAAAGGCCTGCAATGCATGAATATCGCAGAAAAATCAGCGATATTCATGCATTTTCCAGCAAATGCTCTTAGCCATGTTATCCACTTCCTATTAAATAACATGGCTAAGAACTGCTCAGGGCACCATGAGGAACGCTTTCCATTTAAAAAGGGAAAAATAACATCAAAGACACTAAAATGCCTTCTAAATATGACCCCAAACAACCTATGAAGCTCTAACAGTACATATCCTGAAATTTAATTGATTTCAAAATTCGTTTTTAAACACAGCATATAAATCAATTGTATACCTGCATTCATGAAGAAATGACTAAAAATGTCCTTGAGACACATGATTGTGTTTTCTGGAATGCCCTAGCACCATTTTTGGGACACTATTAACATGGCTACGTAACTCCCATAATCAAAATCTAAATTTGCCAAGCACAAGTGGGAGCTTATTTACAAGACACTTGCCCCATGAGGAACACTTTCCATTTAAAAAGGGAAAAATAACATCGCAGAAAAGTCAGCGATATTCATGCATTTTCCAGCAAATGCTCTTAGCCATGTTATCCACTTCCTATTAAATAACATGGCTAAGAACTGCTCAGGGCCCCATGAGGAACGCTTTCCATTTAAAAAGGGAAAAATAACATCAAAGACACTAAAATGCCTTCTAAATATGAACCCAAACAACCTATGAAGCAATGTGAAAAAAAACGGCCACAATCCATGAATATAGCAGAAAAATCAGCGATATTCATGCATTTTCCAGCAAATGCTCTTAGCCATGTTATCCACTTCCTATGAAATAACATGGCTAAGAACTGCTCAGGGCCCCATGAGGAACGCTTTCCTTTTAAAAAGGGAAAAATAACATCAAAGACACTAAAATGCCTTCTAAATATGACCCCAAACAACCTATGAAGCTCTAACAGTACATATCCTGAAATTTAATTCATTTCAAAATTCGTTTTTAAACACAGCATATAAATCAATTGTATATCTGCATTCATGAAGAAATAACTAAAAATGTCCTTGAGACACATGAAAGTGTTTTCTGGAATGCCCTAGCACCATTTTTGGGACACTATTAACATGGCTACGTAACTCCCA
Organism: Lissotriton vulgaris; assembly: GCF_964263255.1. Taxonomy (NCBI): domain Eukaryota; kingdom Metazoa; phylum Chordata; class Amphibia; order Caudata; family Salamandridae; genus Lissotriton; species Lissotriton vulgaris. The sequence goes on along the minus strand of NW_028252582.1, from coordinate 155,097 downwards.
TAATCAAAATCTAAATTTGCCAAGCACAAGTGGGAGCGTATTTACAAAACACTTGCCCCATGAGGAACACTTTCCATTTAAAAAGGGAAAAATAACATCGCAGAAAAGTCAGCGATATTCATGCATTTTCCAGCAAATGCTCTTAGCCATGTTATCCACTTCCTATTAAATAACATGGCTAAGAACTGCTCAGGGCCCCATGAGGAACGCTTTCCATTTAAAAAGGGAAAAATAACATCAAAGACACTAAAATGCCTTCTAAATATGAACCCAAACAACCTATGAAGCAATGTGAAAAAAAACGGCCACAATCCATGAATATAGCAGAAAAATCAGCGATATTCATGCATTTTCCAGCAAATGCTCTTAGCCATGTTATCCACTTCCTATGAAATAACATGGCTAAGAACTGCTCAGGGCCCCATGAGGAACGCTTTCCATTTAAAAAGGGAAAAATAACATCAAAGACACTAAAATGCCTTCTAAATATGACCCCAAACAACCTATGAAGCTCTAACAGTACATATCCTGAAATTTAATTCATTTCAAAATTCGTTTTTAAACACAGCATATAAATCAATTGTATATCTGCATTCATGAAGAAATAACTAAAAATGTCCTTGAGACACATGAAAGTGTTTTCTGGAATGCCCTAGCACCATTTTTGGGACACTATTAACATGGCTAGGTAACTCCCATAATCAAAATCTAAATTTGCCAAGCACAAGTGGGAGCGTATTTACAAGACACTTGCCCCATGAGGAACACTTTACATTTTAAAAGGCGAACATAACATCTTAGACACTCAAATACCTTATAAATATGGCCCAAAACAACCTATGAAGCTCTAGCAGTAAATATCCAGAAATGTAATTGATTTCTGAAATCGTTTTTAAAAGCAACATATCTGTTTCAGCTTACATAACAGACCATGAAATGGCCTCCATGTATTACAATATCTTGTGTTACAGCATGCCAGAATGTTACACCAAATATGCAATTATAATTTCTCTATGAAACTAATTCTATTACTATATCACTAGAGACAAAACCACATTTTAAAAACACAGCTTTCTTCATCATTTTCTCCTTAAATCATACTATTCTCTATCTAAATTAAATAAATCTTTTCTCACCTTAGCAAATATTGTTTGAGTTTTGAAAACAGTCTCAGAAATACACCAAATTGTCTTCAGCAGAAGAAAAAGGATGCACTCCAAAGGCTGCAGCTATTGAAAGCACAGAAATACAGATATTCTTTTCACATATCTCTCATATTAGCCAATCATACCTCTTCCCTCACTTTTTTCAAATCAAAACCCTTCCCCCCTCTGCCCTGTCTGCCTTGTTTCCATAGCAACCACCTCCTGGAAGACCTCTGATGTTTGCAAATTCACACAACAATGTTTCAATTGAACTCTGAACTCTCAGTGCACCTGCGTATCCAGTGCAATCTTTCATTAATTGTTTCTTCCTTGACCATTCAAATTACATCTTTCAAAGAACACATCCATGCACCCTAACTTTCTGTTTTCAGAAATGGAAATGCACCAATCACTGCTAATGAATCATTAGCATTGTAAATCCACAGTTTTTTTTCTTTAGAAACTCCTACTGTTTCAACTGCCCTTTCATTACCACACTTCATCTGACTGCAGAACAACCTTCTTCCACCATGTTTAACGTCTGGATTGTTGGACATAGTTACATCCACTGGGCTCAAAGGTATGCTGAGAGCAGAAATTTACACAACCTCAATTTACAAGATGTGGAAATTAACTGGTTGGGCCAAAGAGGATTAAAATGTCACCAATTGATACCATTGGTGAAAACCTTTATGCATTTGCCAAAACCTGACCTGTTAATAGTGCACTGTGGAGGTAATGATTTGGGCACTTTGACAGGGGTAGGTCTGGAAATGCTTTTAAAGGACACCTTGGAGCAATTAATGGCACTTTTTCCTCAAACTGCCTTGGTATATTCCAATATATGCCAAAGACAGAAATGGAGGTGGTCCAACCAATTTTGTCCACAAATTGAGAAAGCGAGGAAGCATGTAAACAAATCTGTTTCAGCTTACATGAGAGACCATGGAATGGGCTCTCTTTACAACAATAACTTGCGTTACTACATGCAAGATATCTACAGAGGAGATGGAGTTCACTTCTCAGATGAGGGCAACAGAATTTTCATTCTGAATTTAAGACTGTGCATTGGTACCTACTTATAAGTACCTAAATGTACCATAAACCCAAAAGCTCTTCTCAGAGCTACCCTACATCTGATCACTCACAATTATTATTTTTCTCTAACTTTTTTCACTAATTTTCCACAAAATTCGCTCCCCGGAGCGCTACCCGGTTCGCTAACCGAAAGCTAACCTCGCGGAATTTTTTTAAAAAAAGTTTTTTTTTCCGCACATATAAGCCTCCTCAGCCACCCTCAGAAAACCTAGAGGGTCAAGATAAGTCTACCATGACCCCTTCTACCCATTCTAAACATTATTTGCCCTCCATCTTGTATCTTAATGCGAACGAAACACAAAATGGTGGACTCCCGTGACGCTTAAGGTTCGCTAACCGGGCAGCTTCCCGGAAAGCGGTCCTAAAAAAAGGCGGGAAAGTAATTTACAGAAAAACGACTAGAGACACTCTCACCAAATATAGATTAGCTCATACTACATAACATTCCCTTCCATTCTCACAAATTTCATTGAAATTCCATTTAGCCATTTAGCCTGTAGACCTCTCCAAGTACCGTGAGGTAAATTACTTCACAAAACACATCTGAATTGTTGGAATTGACAACCAATGAAAATGTTACTTTCATTTTCTACTTTTATTACCTGACATTTAATTGGTTATATACCTGTATATATATAAAGGGAGAGAAGGAAACACAGCCATTTTGACTACTACTTCTTGTTGTACCTCCAATTTCAATAGCTTCAAAAAACTTCAACTTCTTTGTGAAGGTAAGTTATAATTTAATATATTGTGCACTATGACTTAATATAGTAGACTTTTTCTGCTAGATATACACTATCCCTCTGTAGTAGTAATGTATTTAGATAGACTTCTCTGTTATAGTTATCAATGGAGTAAGGCTTGTGTTGGTTAAATCACATACACTTTTTTATAGTCCTATTTCCACTCTCATACTATACACTGCCAAAAGATAAATTCACTGATAAAAACTGCCTATCTAAAATTAATCCCAACAGTGCCCTATCTCTACTAATATATATTTTTTTAATCCAAATTTCAGGCAAAATGGAAGGCGAGCAGCAAGTTTCATTTGAGATGGACCTGGAAGAGAGCAGCCAGGAATTAATAGAACCAATTGACATCGAATTTATGGATGAAACCTTGGATAATGAACTGCTGCAATGTGTCCAAGCAGTAGATCTCCTCCTTGCAAATGAGGACATTTTGCAACCTCACAGATTGCAAACAATATTTCAAGAAAATAATGTCATTTCAGACACTGAAATGTTAGAAAGTTTAATAAATTATGAAAAAGAATCAAAATAAAAAAAACACTTTAAAAAAAAAGAAAACAAAAAAAAACAAGAAAAACAACAAACAATTAACATACAGAATTAGAAAAGTCTTTCATTCTTTTATCCATAAAGTTCGCTGCCCAGAAAGCTATCCGGTTTGCGAACTTGGCGCTTACCACGCAAAAAAAAATTTTTTTTTTTGGACCCTCCTAGGCCCTTTTAAAACCTCCACATAAAACCTAGGGGGTCAACGAGGATCTACTATGCCCCCTTATGGTAATTTCCCCCTTTGTTTTGGCCTCCTCTTGTCTCTCGATCCTACCGAGAGACAAGATGGCGGCCGCTCCGGACTGTTTAGAATGTTGACAGACACCGGAGGGCCAATCAGCTTCGCATCGCAAAGTTCCGATACGCGAAAGGTTCGCTAACCGGATCGCTGCCCGGAGCGCTGTTACAGATATATATCTTGATTTAAACGTTAATTTCTGAAAATCCACTGAAGCACATATATTGAGACCTAGCAAAGGCACATCGGGCTAACAGTCCCTACAATTTTGCCAAGTTTCGTGAAAATCCATTCAGCCGTTCGGGCTAAAAGTGAGTCCAACCGCCCTATGGAAATTAACATGGGAAAAACGCGTTTTGGGACCCCCCTTTTTTCTCGGCCCCCCCTCCACAAAACCCCCCCAAATTTTCAAGGGCTGCTCAGAAACAAAATGTGCCATTTTCCTGAAAATTTCAGCCAATTCCGTCCACAAACGCAAAAGTTATTAGGCATAGAATTTTCAGAAATCCCATAGGGAAAAAATCCTAACTATATATACCTACTGGCGACCGCCAGTAGGTAATATATATATATATATATATATTCAATGAAAAAACCATAGGTTATACACCATATATAGTTAGGGATTTGCATTTACAAAACCTTATTTTACTCGCATAAAACCATTGAAATTCCATATATAGTTAGTTGCGCTAACTATATATCGCGCACCCGCAATCCACTGCTGATGATGTCACATATTACATCATTCATGACATGGTCAGTGACATCACTGATGACATCACTGATGACATCTCAAATGACATTACTGATGACATCTCAAATGACATCACTGATGACATCACTGATGACATCTCAAATGACATCACTGATGACATCACTGATGACATCTCATTTGACATTACTGATCACATCACTGATGATATCATTCATGTGATAATACGATGAACCTCTTCAGACTCTAATATAACCTTAGATACAATCAGTGTAAACAGACACTCACAGACTGTCACTCATCCATGGAGTTACTCACACACCCAGTCAGTCATGCAAAGAATCAATCACACCTCCATTTCCTCAACTATACAGTTATACAAACTTTACTTATTCAAACATATACTAACACATATTTACTCTCTTATACAATCCCTGATACAAGTTCACAAAGAACCATACAGCCACTCACACATTCACTGGATCTTATGCACAGTTATTTATATATGTCAACTCTCACTTGTACTGTGTTTTACATATGTACTTACTTTGACATGTAGCACTGAGATATCCATTCACTCACCAATACACTCATGCACACAGTGAACCGCCCATACAGCTGTTTCCACATGCACTTTTGAAACCATACATCTAGTGAATCAACTGCTCACACATCTATGCACAGAGTCATACACCTCCCAGCCACCCACACACACACTCAGTCTCCCATACAAATACCTGGGCTACCAATCAATAACCCATATAGTTACTCATATAGCTACTTATCAACACATGCAGCAGTTTACAGAACAACAGACATAATAATGCACAAATTAAGACAGTTTAGTCACTAACCCATGCACTCAGTGAGACATATTTAATCACTCACTCATACAGTCAGTCATGCACCTACTAAATCCTTCATCCAGACACTTATACATCCACTCATTCTTCAATATGTAAGACATATTTACACTTTACAGAAACATACAGTCACTGGATGTTGTCATCAGTGATGTCATCAGTGATGTCACTGACCATGTCATGAATGATGTAATATGTGACATCATCAGCAGTGGATTGCGGGTGCGCGATATATAGTTAGCGCAACTAACTATATATGGAATTTCAATGGTTTTATGCGAGTAAAATAAGGTTTTGTAAATGCAAATCCCTAACTATATATGGTGTATAACCTATGGTTTTTTCATTGAATTTCAATGGTTTTTTAAATGCAAATTCCTAACTATATATGGTCTATAACCTATGGTTTTTTCTGTGAATTTCATTGGTTTTTTAAAAGCTAACATCTGTAGCTGTAAAATGTTTTCTTCTTTAAATCCCAAAATATATTTAGATGTTTGTTGATAATTTTTTTTTAAATATTTTTTTTCTTCGCTTTCGGTTCGCGAACCGGGAAGCTTTCCGTTAGCTCATCTTGATGCCGCGATCTAGTCCGCGAACCGGTCAACGTTACGTTAGCGGAACTGTGACGCGTTGCGGAAGCGCGACGTATCACGTTATCGCGTAATGCGTCTAATGACGCACTGCGTTAGCGCTCCCGGAAGTGCTCCGGACCGCGAACCGGAAGCGATCCGGGACGTGGCGCGCGCCGCGTAACGTAAGCGGAACAGGTCATGTGACTTGTTTATCAAACTTTTCATTGGTTCATTTCACTTTTGGTTTCCAAATGATGTATGACTAGGTCATGTGACCTAAAAATAACACTTTTCATTGGTTCAGAACTTTTGCTTTCCCCAAATCATGTAAACCCCTCCTTATTTCCTCACTCTGACTTTCATCTTGGTGAGAGAAAGACCATTTACATAGAATTGAACAATGGCTTCTGTTCTTGCTGCAGCTGGTGGACCCCCACCACCACCTCAACCTCCTCATAAGAAGAGAGGACCACCTAGTCAATTTATCTCTAACAGAGAGGAGGAAGAGGAGGAAGAAGAAGAAGAGGACAGAGAGCAACCACAATTTATCCAAGAGTTGCCCAGGGTTTCGAAGAGAAAAACAAGTTTCATCTGGCAGTTTTTCTCCATCCCTCCTGGATCAAAGAAGGTGAATGCTAAATATGCCACCTGCCTCATCTGTGATTACAGATTGTCGAGAGGCACTGAGAAGAAATACAGTATGGGGAACTATACGATGCATCGACACATGAGCAGGTGGCATCCCTTAAACTACAGCCGGGCTGAGTTAAGGGATCTAGAAGACAATCCCCCGACAACTCCTGTGGCCAGATCTACCACCACAATGTCTTTGTCGGGAAGAGAGGCACAAGAAACTGTGCCAAACATTCAACCCAATTTCCAGCATATGAGGTTGACTTGTATCTACTGTGGTGCTATGCTATCGTATGGCAACATGAGCGTCAACCTGATTAATCTGGCGTTCGAAAATCATAAATGCCCTAATGCACCCAAGAAGTAATTTTTTTTTTGCTCCTGTTGAGCCGTTTTCAATGCCTGTTTTTTGTTGTTTCCCCTCCATAAAAAACACAAAAAAAACATAAAACAGTTCTAAAAATACAAAAAAATCAAAAAATGTTCAGAAAAAATAAATAAATAAATAAAACAACAAAAACAAAAAAAAACAGTTCTTTTCAGAACTACCTCCCCTTTCAAACAAAATTGCTAGAATGTTTATCACTCTGGCAAGCTCTATTTCTTTGGTTCGCTTCAAGTTCGCTGACCGGTTCGCGAACTGGAAGCGAACCAAAAAAAATATTTTTTTTTAAAAAAAAGAGTTAGTATAAGGGAAGTAAACAGAGAATAATGTAAAAAGAAAGACAGCTATAGAGAGTAAATGAGAGATAGTGTCAGTGACATCATCAGCAGTGCATTGCGGGTAAAAAGAGTAGAAAATATTTACCTTATAATTCTTGTTACCTTTTTAAAATATTTTTTCATACTTTCAATCTGTAAAACAAAGAACAAACATTTCCAAAAATATTAAAACATGTATTTAAAAATTAGAAAAGACAAGGGAAAAGGTTCAAAAACAAACAGTTTTTCAACAACTTTGACATTTACAGAAGTCTCTGCTTCTCTACGTCCCCTACACAATCCTAAAGATATATATTTTAAAGAAACTGTATCTTGATGTTGATGAACTGAGGCCTATTTTGGAACATGGTGTTTTTCTTGCACTGCTAATGTCTCACAATAGTGATGCAATAGCAGCGCAAAAAAGATGTAAAGCCATCATAAAATTGTGTCTAACATTTTAAATGATTGTTTTAGGATGCAAATAAGATGTGTGCTTTCAAGAGCTTTCTTTGAGGTGAGGCCTCTTTTCTTTTTTTAAAAAAAACACTACCCAGAAGTACAGCACTGTAAGCATTAAAATTGATATTTACAGAACTCAGCTTACCCATATGTACCTCACATTTCTAAATGTATATCATAAGGACAAAAAGCATAACATTAATTATACATGTTAAATGGTTTATTTTTGCTGTTCTCAGAATGTATCAAATTTCACTTAAATCAGTGACTTGAAGGTATTCATCATGTAACAGCGGGGAAAAAAAAACACAATCAAAATGACTGTGTTTAAAAAACCCATACAACCTAAGAAATCTGATTTCAAAACTCCTTAAAATTAACTTACTTTCAATGACGTCGAACGATCTCCTATAAACAGCATCCACTCTGTTCTGCTATAAATATTTTCAGCCCGCCACTTTCTGAAAGAAAACCTCCATCGATACGTAAAATATGTTACATAGAAAAAAAACTTCTCTCATTATATCACATGTTTCCACTAGGCCAAATCATGTTGCCGCGATTCGCAAGTCTTGTAATTCTTCCAATCAAATCCCGACATTTTCTATTTTCGCAACTTTCAAAAATAAAATATTTGAGATTATTTTCACAATCCTGGACTACTAATATCTTACTCTTCTTTGTCACTCATGTTCTCCTTTTCCTATGACACTGATACTGCTTACTATGAAGCAGACTTACTTGCATCAGGTTTATATAGTTGGATTTTTAATCTAGACAGCATTGCAGACTTACATTCCCTCTACTTAAAATTTTGGTTTTAAAAACACCAGGTAAGAATTTTTAAGGTCAAACGGCAATTTTTTTTTGAAAGTTACAACGGAATCATTGCAGAATGACCAGCCGTTTCCAGACTTTAAGTAAGCTGTATAATGTCCTGATGTTGTTGATGGACCATCATGATAGATAATTGCTACAGTAACAAAAGTCCTCCCTGATATTGACAGCTGTGAAGCCACAAATTTTTTTATTAAAGTTGACAATTTTGATCCATCAGGCCTACAACGTTGGATCATTAAAATGACATACTGGCTATATCTCCGTATAAATAATGTTGACATCATATCACATTTACATTGGCTACACTCCATGTTGTGATCCGCTGCATTTACTAGCTTATTAAAGGACACTGATTTACTGTCTGGCAAAGTTAAATATATAAATCTTTCTGAGTCTACACTAGTAGTACTTGATACCATACAGTTCTCGCAGTCATGCTGCCATTGATAAGAAAGCCCAAACAGGTGATCTACATCTACACCCTCATCTTGCAATACATCAAGCATATACATTAAAAACTCCTGACAATCTTGCTGATTATTTTTAGAGAAGTCTGTTTGACCTGAACATTCATCTAACAGATAACGAACTTCAGACACACTTTCTACTTTTGTTCGATCAGTGCTACATTTCTCTAACACAGAATTCAACAAGCAGCATAAACTTTGTTCTGAATTGAACACAATCTGCTCTTTTAAACTCTCTAGTGAAAAGAGAACATTAACAACTACATTTGCATAGCAGTTGACACCAGAACTGTTTTCAAATTGAAAACCAACAACATCTTCAACAGAATCCACTTTCTTTCTGCTAACAACTTTCGGTTCATTGTCTTTTAGTCTTTTTGCAACAACCTCCCTACTATTACTGATATTTCTACGTTTCTGGCCTACCACACGTTTCTCAAACAAAGGATATTGAGGCAAATGTGGCGCATACTCTCTTCTTAACCTATTGTATTCCTTAACACAATCTAGATCCGCACAAATGTTTGTGACATCACAGTCAATCAAATACAATCCCGATAAAGTTCTAACTCGTGACAATGCCACATATGCCATACCCTCCTTGAACACAGAACTGCCAATATTCACCAATGCACAGTCTACACTTAAACCTTGCGATTTATGGATTGTCACCGCATATGCCAAGCAAACAGGAAACTGTTTACGGCGAACATATAAGTCTTTAACAAGCAAAAACCTAGCAGAACAACGACCAATTTGCTGTACTTCCTCAATGCCATCAAATTTAATTCTTAAAAATTCTATTCCATCTCTATTTTTGTATTTCTCAAAATCAACAACATTACCCATTGATCCATTTACCAGACCTCTTTCTACATGTAAATTCCTTCCCAAATGATTCGGCAATTTAAACACACATTCAAAGTCTTTTCAAAACCCGCTGTCTTAGATATAGTCTTCTCTAATGAATCCAATTTTGATTTCAAATTGTCTGACAAAATAATTGTTGATCCCATATGCTCTAATTTGTCGATAGCTTCAAGTTTCACAATCTCTTGCTTTTCTAAATTCAACATTTTGTTGTTGAAGATGGCACATTCTGCAAGAGTTGGCATGAGACATATCCCGGATTTCTTCTCAGTAATTTTCTGAAAAATATTCTCAGGCACAATCTCTTGTTTGGGATATAAATTTGACAGTAATCGTGCAATTAAAGCTTCTTTCCCATGCTCGGTCACTTTTCCAATTCTAATATCTTGTAGAATATTCTTGTAATCTTCATCCTTTGCCTGACGCATATTTTGATGCAGTTCTGCATAATTGAAGTTTAACCATATATTGACGTTGCCAATGCTCCCTAGGCACTTCCTGGTATCTTTATGCGTGAGTATTTTGAACACAGGTTGACCTTTTACTGGTGTCAGCTGCAGAAGATCTCCGAAAACAATGATGTGTTTGCCACCAAATAACACATCATATTCAGTTTTAAGTACTTCTTGCATTCTCAAATGCACAAAGGCAAGCATGACATTGGAAACCATGCTTACTTCATCAATGATAAGTAGTTTCATTTTCCTCAAGACTCTTGAAACTTCACAGCAAGCATCCCCAGATAACTTGTTGTATTGTAATTTGTTGTCATGCTCCACCGGCAGCATCAGTAGACGATGCAAAGTAATACCTTTAATGTTATGTGCTGCCAGTCCAGTAGGAGCGGTGACAACACAAGACAGCGATGACTCAGTCCTTTCCTGCAAATAACAAGAGATTGCTTTAATGAGGAAACTTTTTCCAGTTCCCGCTTCTCCACTCACGTACAGTCGGACAGGCTTCAACGATGTACATGAGCACTCGTTCTTCTCATGACTTAATCCGTGCTCAATTTCCTTGGTAACTTCATCATATATTTTCCTCTGCTCAACGTTGAGTTGTTTTTCCAAGTCTTCTAAGTTAACTGAATCCTCCTGAGCATGTGCCATGGCTCTTTCTACTTCATTCATAGCAGTGGCAGCTTCATTTTCGATAATAGGTCCTCCAAGTGGATCTTGACTCAATGAAACAGAACTCTGACTGTCCTGAGAACTGTCTCTGGCAATCTCGGCTGCAATCGTTGCTTCCTGCTCAATTTCCAAAGTTAGCATTTCTTGATATTTAGAAAAAGCAGGACATTCTACGGACTCCTTGGCTGCATTGAAAGAGTCTTCGTAACAGAGGAAATCTCCAAGCAGTTCCTCTTCTGCACGCCAAGGCTTGAAAAGTTGCAAAAGTGCTAAATAGAAAAACTCCTTTTTTTCTGGAGATTCGCCACTCAATTTTCGATGGTTTACTAATTGGCATTTTCTTTGCTTCACCAGGCATCCCTCACTTCCAATTACAGCATACACTCCTTTCTCAATATCTTCTTTGATGTTCCTCTTGAATATATAATTTTGGAGAACCTCATATAGACAAACATTCTCAAGGTGACTGCTTCAATTTGGATAATATGTATCCAACATGTTGGTCTTCAAAATGTCGGTACTGTTTGGTTCCTTTTCTGCCAAATACTCAATTTCCCGGACAGGTTTTAGAACTCGATTTCGCGTTGCAGCAAGACCAAGACTCGCCCAAACGAGACTCCTGGATTTGGCATAGAGACTTGCTGAAGACAATCGATCAGAACATTCGTAAGCTCCGATTTCTCGATGCGACAACATCTTCAGACTGAAACTGTACAACTTCTTGCTGAGGCTCTTTTCATGGGAAATGTCCTCCCACATATCCTTCAGTTCGGTCTTTTCTTTTTTGGTGATGTAAGATGTCACATACCGAGCCACAGCCATACAGTTGTCAGCCACAAACTGTATATCCATGTTGGCATTCCACATGGACAAAATCACTGGGTTGTAGTCATTGATGTACTTGGACTCTTCATTCCTTTTCAAATTGTATGTATTCTTGGGTGATTTCCTCGTCACATTATGTCGCAGCGAAGACATCAAACTGTTCACTCTTCCTTTAGAAATCACCGGTCGTGGAAAGTTGAAACGACATTTGGTGTAGAACTTGTCCTTGTTTCTGAATTTACGACGACAGTACTTTCCACAACGATGGCTTTGGAAACGTAGAACTTGTTCTCTTAGACTTTTCTTCTCCGTTGCGTTTGGAACAGCACACGTAGAATACTGTTCGATGAAATTCATCACTAAGTCATCCGGATCTGTTCCAAATTTAGGTGCATCCTTGATCCACAGCAACATATGTATATGAGGGGCACCTCTTGCTTGGTACTCCTTTCTCCAGAAGAAATCCAACACCTCTCCAAGAGGTGGATTCTTTTTATTTGTGATGAAAGACATCATAGCTTCAAATCTATGATTGAAGTACCTGCATACATTCACTGGATCCAAAGAACACAGTTCTCCAGGTGTCTTGAATTCAATGTTTTCAATATTCCCATTTGCCTCTCGTAGAAATTCAAGTAAGTCTTCCCAGCCATACTCGGCACAGCTCAGAGTGAGGAACCATGTTGGAGTTCCTAAGTTCCTCAGCATACATTTTAAATCACCATGACGACGGTACCAGTACTCATTAGTACCACGCTGACACGCCATGAGATTAATTAAGTGAGAATCCAAAATACTGTCTTGGACATTGACTTTATGCATAAAGTCACTTGCCGAGATGTTTCGCATCTGTATACCACTTTTTAAGATGTGGTTCACTGCATATGACAGTCCAGACAGATCGCTTTCAAACAGGAGATGAAACAAATAGGGAATGCATTGCCGAAACCTAGGATCTTCTGCATACAATCGTAAAGTCCGGTATTCAGACGCAGGAATTTGATGAGGTCGCTCATCATATCTTCCTCCTTGACCTGTGGGAAATAGCTGTGGGAAACACCGAGCTTCCAAACTTTCCTCCCAAACACTAATGAGACTCCCTTTGGCTTGTTTCATTTGAAACAACTCAATAGCATTCCCCATGACTTCCTTGGAATGCAAAGGATGAACACTATAATGTTCATATATTTCTTCACTTTTAGAGGCCTCTACTTTCTCAATTTGGCCAGCACACAAATCGCTATCCTCTTCATCACTTACTTCCTCTTCTGGAACATATACATTCTTATAGTACTTATTATTTTTCTTCAAATACACTGTTGCCTTTTTGACTTTCCTAACATCCACTAAATCTTGCCATATTTTCTTATTCTTTGTCGGAACACCATTAACCAAGATAACGAGAGGTTCCTCTTCCACTTTTTCTATTCCAATTGTGTTAATGTTTTTCTTGAAATCTAGAGGCAAATAAACAACTCTTCCCTTTAATCCTCTCTGTAAATCTGCTGGAGGCAACTTCCCTGTCTTTGGCTCCATTCTTACAATAGCCTGAAAGGGATGGATACTTTGAATCAAAATAGATTCATAAGTATTTAAATCCTTCAATTCAGAAGGAATCTCAACCAATTCCAGATTATTATGAACTGCCCTAGCAGGCATCTGGTTTTGGTTTAATTTATTACAACAATAAGTACACACACGTTGATCCGATCCCAAATCAAAATAATTTTCTACCATCAAGTATGTGGCAAAATCCTTCCATTCACTATTATTTTCCCTTTCACTTTTTGCATATAAATCCACTACCTTAGTCTGATTCTTATAATAAGTGCGTCGACAACATACACAAGTGAAATTAGGCCTCTCACTTGATTTCATCTGAAACGTGGCAATTTCCTTCTGAAAATTATCTGTACTGGAAACCTGTACATTATCTTCCACATTACCCTCTACTTCAGGGTCAATTTGAACATTCTCATCTTTACTACCAAAGTAACAAAACTCAATTTCTTCACAAATATTCTTCACATCTATTTCAGAACCATGCAAAAGAGCAGCACATAATTGTTTAAGCATAATTGCTGGACTCTTAGCATAATACAACATTCTCACTAATTTTCTCACTTTATTATGATGCACTGCTAGCATCCTGAAATGATGAAAAACACTCTGGCATACTCTCCTGGAAAGACAAGCCAGTGAATGACCACGCAAACCTGTCATTTGTCTCACTCTGCAAGGATCTAAATCTTGCAACAACTTCATTTTCTGCTTCAAACTTTTCTTATTAAATGTCCGTATAAAATCACAAAGCAAATTGATGGAAACCTGTCGCACACTGCAAATAGAACTACACTTCCAAATGTACACAGGACCCTTAGGACGTCTTCCTAAAACCTCATCACTTAGCGCCTCTTCTGTCTCTGTTGTCACAAGTTGTTCTTTTTCAACTGGACAACCATCCTTCACTTCATAAGCTCGACCACTGATGTCAACTGCATGCACCAAATCATTATCCTGAAAATAAGTCTCCTCATTAAAAAATGCCTTAGAACTTGAACTATGCATCCATTCTCCGGAAAAAACTTCACAAAAGTTAGTACGATTTACTACTCTCTTCCATCTACTTTTTGTTTTGAAATCAGAAATTACCTTGCTTAGTTACCTAATTCTATTGATTACCAAAATAAACAACTTTCGCTTAATTTCAAAAGCATGATCAATAATTTTCTCTACATTTTTCTTCTTCTTATAAAATGCCGCTTTCTGTTGGCCTTTCTTTTTAATATTTTTCAATAAATTAACTAATATCCTATTACGGAACATTCGATTTCGAATGTCCCTAAACTGTTGTTTCCTTCTACTATCATGCACAGAGTTATCTCTTCCTCTACCAGTAACATTTGTGATGGGTCTCTCCTTTCCATTTAAATTACTTTTCTTTTTGTGAACTGAAAAATTTTTTTGAGCAAAACTTTTTTTACTACAAATATTTCTTAAGAATGATTTCGTGCTCTTACCCGGACCTTTCTTGGTGTTTTGACAAGTATTTGGGGAAGAGGACTGCTGCAATAAAACATCATCCTGCTGTCTTTGACGTTTTCTAGCCTTTCGTATTCTATTTTTGGAAGGCATTTTCCAAACTATGAAAGAATCTGCAGTTGAATCTGTGGATAAATATAATATAAAATGTTATTAACCACAATTACCAAACAGTAAATAAATAACAGTCATCTAAAAATTAATGCCGTACTAATTATTTAACATAGCAAATATTTTCCACCAAAACTGCATCACAAAAATGACACTCAATGGTACAAAACAGGCATACAACACTCATAAATCACTCCCTAATATTTTAAATCATTAATTCAGGATGACGATAAGATGTAGCCTATCTAAAGATTTGTTTAGGCCCTGATCTTTAGACTGGGGTAAATGTGTGTCATTGATCCACATTCAGTCCATCACCTGTTTTGTTTATTTGAGGTGAGGCCAACACATGGTTGCAGATAAGATTTTCACTGAAAAAAACCAAGGTAAAAAAACATGTGAAGCCCTACCAATGAAGTAAATCATTAAATGAAAACCAATACATTTCTGCAAATATGCACTACTAGTGCTTCATAAGATGTTTTGGGTCATATTTATAATGCATTTGAGTATCTAGTATGCTATTTTACGTTCTTCATGGTGCAAATTTATTGTAAATACGCTCCCACCTGCGGTTGGCAAATTTAGATTTTGATTATGGGAGTTAGATAGGCATGTTAATAATTTCCCAAAAATGGTGTATAACCCCAAACAACCTTTAAAGCAAATGCTCTTAGCCATGTTATCCACCTCCCATTGGATAACATGGCTAAGAAGTGCTTGCAAATGTGAAAAAAAACGGCCGCAATGCATGAATATCGCAGAAAAATCAGCGATATTCATGCACTTTCCAGCAAATGCTCTTAGCCATGTTATCCACTTCCTATTAAATAACATGGCTAAGAACTGCTCAGGGCCCCATGAGGAACGCTTTCCATTTAAAAAGGGAAAAATAACATCAAAGACACTAAAATGCCTTCTAAATATGAACCCAAACAACCTATGAAGCAATGTGAAAAAAAACGGCCGCAATGCATGAATATAGCAGAAAAATCAGCGATATTCATGCATTTTCCAGCAAATGCTCTTAGCCATGTTATCCACTTCCTATTAAATAACATGGCTAAGAACTGCTCAGGGCCCCATGAGGAACGCTTTCCATTTAAAAAGGGAAAAATAACATCAAAGACACTAAAATGCCTTCTAAATATGACCCCAAGCAACCTATGAAGCAATGTGAAAAAAAACGGCCGCAATGCATGAACATAGCAGAAAAATCTGCGATATTCATGCATTTTCCAGCAAATGCTCTTAGCCATGTTATCCACTTCCTATTAAATAACATGGCTAAGAACTGCTCAGGGCCCCATGAGGAACGCTTTCCATTTAAAAAGGAAAAAATAACATCAAAGACTCTAAAATGCCTTCTAAATATGACCCCAAACAACCTATGAAGCAATGTGAAAAAAAACGGCCGCAATGCATGAATATAGCAGAAAAATCAGCGATATTCATGCATTTTCCAGCAAATGCTCTTAGCCATGTTATCCACTTCCTATTAAATAACATGGCTAAGAACTGCTCAGGGCCCCATGAGGAACGCTTTCCATTTAAAAAGGGAAAAATAACATCAAAGACACTAAAATGCCTTCTAAATATGACCCCAAACAACCTATGAAGCTCTAACAGTACATATCCTGAAATTTAATTCATTTCAAAATTCGTTTTTAAACACAACATATAAATCAATTGTATACCTGCATTCATGAAGAAATGACTAAAAATGTCCTTGAGACACATAAAAGTGTTTTCTGGAATGCCCTAGCACCATTTTTGGGACACTATTAACATGGCTAGGTAACTCCCATAATCAAAATCTAAATTTGCCAAGCACAAGTGGGAGCGTATTTACAAGACACTTGCCCCATGAGGAACACTTTACATTTTAAGAGGTAAACATAACATCGCAGAAAAGTCAGCGATATTCATGCATTTTCCAGCAAATGCTCTTAGCCATGTTATCCACTTCCTATTAAATAACATGGCTAAGAACTGCTCAGGGCCCCATGAGGAACGCTTTCCATTTAAAAAGGGAAAAATAACATCAAAGACACTAAAATGCCTTCTAAATATGACCCCAAACAACCTATGAAGCTCTAACAGTACATATCCTGAAATTTAATTCATTTCAAAATTCGTTTTTAAACACAGCATATAAATCAATTGTATACCTGCATTCATGAAGAAATGACTAAAAATGTCCTTGAGACACATGAAAGTGTTTTCTGCATTTCCCTAGCACTATTTTTGGGACACTATTAACATGGCTAGGTAACTCCCATAATCAAAATCTGAATTTGCCAAGCACAAGTGGGAGCGTATTTACAAGACACTTGCCCCATGAGGAACACTTTACATTTTAAAAGGAAAACATAACATCTTAGACACTCAAATACCTTATAAATATGGCTCAAAACAACCTATGAAGCTCTAGCAGTACATATCCAGAAATGTAATTGATTTCTTAAATCGTTTTTAAAAGCAACATATCTGTTTCAGCTTACATAACAGACCATGGAATGGGCTCCATATATCACAATATCTTGTGTTACTGCATGCCAGAATGTTACACCAAATATGAAATTACAATTTCTCTATGAAACTAATTCTATTACTATATCACTAGAGACAAAACCACATTTTAAAAACACAGCTTTCTTCATCATTTTCTCCTTAAATCATACTATTCTCTATCTAAATTAAATAAATCTTTTCTCACCTTAGCAAATATTTTTTGAGTTTTGAAAACAGTCTCAGAAATACACCAAATTGTCTTCAGCAGAAGAAAAAGGATGCACTCCAAAGGCTGCAGCTATTGAAAGCACAGAAATACAGATATTCATTTCACATATCTCTCATATTAGCCAATCATACCTCTTCCCTCACTTTTTTCAAATCAAAACCCTTCCCCCCTCTGCCCTGTCTGCCTTGTTTCCATAGCAACCACCTCCTGGAAGACCTCTCATGTTTGCAAATTCACACAACAATGTTTCAATTGAACTCTGAACTCTCAGTGCACCTGCGTATCCAGTGCAATCTTTCATTAAATGTTTCTTCCTTGACCATTCAAATGACATGTTTCAAAGAACACATCCATGCACCCTAACTTTCTGTTTTCAGAAATGGAAATGCACCAATCACTGCTAATGAATCATTAGCATTGTAAATACACAGTTTTTTTTCTTTAGAAACTCCTACTGTTTCAACTGCCCTTTCATTACCACACTTCATCTGACTGCAGAACAACCTTCTCCCACCATGTTTAAGGTCTGGATTGTTGGACATAGTTACATCCACTGGGCTCAAAGGTATGCTGAGAACAGAAATTTACCTAACCTCAATTTACAAGATGTGGAAATTAAATGGTTGGGCCAAAGAGGATTAAAATGTCACCAATTGATACCATTGGTGAAAACCTTTATGCATTTGCCAAAACCTGACCTGTTAATTGTGCACTGTGGAGGTAATGATTTGGGCACTTTGACAGGGGTAGGTCTGGAAATGCTTTTAAAGGACACCTTTGAGCAATTAATGGCACTTTTTCCTCAAACTGCCTTGGTATACTCCAATATATGCCAAAGACAGAAATGGAAGTGGTCCAACCAATTTTGTCCACAAATTGAGAAAGCGAGGAAGCATGTAAACAAATCTGTTTCAGCTTTCATGAGAGACCATGGAATGGGCTCTCTGTACAACAATAACTTGCGTTACTACATGCAAGATATCTACAGAGGAGATGGAGTTCACTTCTCAGATGAGGGCAACAGAATTTTCATTCTGAATTTAAGACTGTGCATTGGTACCTACTTATAAGTACCTAAATGTACCATAAACCCAAAAGCTCTTCTCAGAGCTACCCTTCATCTGATCACTCACAATTATTATGTTTTTCTAATTTTTTTCATTATTTTTCCACAAAATTCGCTCCCCGGGGCGCTACCCGGTTCGCGAACCGAAAGCTAACCTCGCGGAATTTAAAAAAAAAATGTTTTTTTCCGCACATATAAGCCTCCTCGGCCACCCTCAGAAAACCTAGAGGGTCAAGATAAGTCTACCATGACCCCTTCTACCCATTCTAAACATTATTTGCCCTCCATCTTGTATCTTAATGCGCCCGAAACACAAAATGGTGGACTCCCGTGACGCTTAAGGTTCGCGAACCGGGCCGCTTCCCGGAAAGCGGTCCAAAAAAAAAGGTGGGAAAGTAATTTACAGAAAAACGACTAGAGACACTCTCACCAAATATAGATTAGCTCATACTACATAACAATCCCTTCCATTCTCACAAATTTCATTGAAATTTCATTTAGCCATTTAGCCTGTAGACCTCTCCAAGTACCATGAGGTAAATTACTTCACAAAACACATCTGAAGTGTTGGAATTGACAACCAATGAAAATGTTACTTACATTTTCTACTTTTATTACCTGACATTTGATTGGTTATATACCTGAATATATATAAAGGAAGAGAAGGAAACACAGCCATTTTGACTACTACTTGTTGTTGTATATATCATTTAGAATACCACTAATAACATCAACTTGTTTCTAAAGGTAAGTTGTTATTTTTAAAACTGAAGTATATTGTGCACTATAAGTAAATATGTTAAACTTTTTCAGATAGTTATATACTATCCCTCTGTAAGAGTTAGACATTGAGAAAGGCTTCTTTATTATAATTATGGACTGATTTAGGTTTCCGTGGTATAATTATGAATTTACTT
This sequence comes from Lissotriton vulgaris, assembly GCF_964263255.1. Taxonomy (NCBI): domain Eukaryota; kingdom Metazoa; phylum Chordata; class Amphibia; order Caudata; family Salamandridae; genus Lissotriton; species Lissotriton vulgaris. The sequence continues at coordinate 135,348 of NW_028252582.1, read as the reverse complement.
AGGCTTCTTCACAGGCACTTTTTAATAGTACTACTTCACGCCTGAAACCATACAGTGCCCATAGATTACTTCTCTGTTATAAACTCACAAGTGCCTGTCTGAACTTAAACCCAACAGTGCCCTATCTCTACTGATATATTTATTTTTTATGCAAATTACAGCAATAAAATGGAAGGTGAGCAGAATGTTTCCTTCGAAATTGTTCTGGAGAACAACACAGAAAAAGTTAATGAGGACAATGATGACACAGATTTCATGGATGAATCACGGGACCATGAATTAGTTCAATGTGTAGAATCTGTGGATCATTTACTACATTATGACGACGGTCAAATGTGGGAACTTATGTTCACTGAACAAGAACACATATCAGACAGTGAAATGCTAGACGTTGTATTAAATTTTGAAAAACAATCCGAAAAATAAAATTGTATGTAATATTAAAAAATTGTTTGAGTCTTTAATCATTTTTATATGTAATTCATAAACTAGTTAAATGTTAGAAATGTTATTAAATTTTGAAACACAATCACAATAATAAATAATTGCTTAAAAAATAAAAAAATTAAAAAATAATCAACAAAACCAACAAATAATTAACATACAGTATTAGAAAAGTCTTTCATTCTTTTATCCATAAAGTTCGCTGCCCAGAACGCTTTCCGGTTCGCGAACTTGGCGCTTACCACGCAAAAAAAAAATTATTATTTTTTTTTTTTTGGACCCTCCTAGGCCCTTTTAACCTCTTCGCCGCTAATGACAAGGGTAACTCGTCATGGAGTTTCCATTGATTTCAATGGAAATTACATTGAAGTGCCAGATGCAGCTTAGCATCCAAGTGGTTAAAACCTCCACATAAAACCTAGGGGGTCAACGAGGATCTACTATGCCCCCTTATGGTAATTTCCCCCTTTGTTTTGGCCTCCTCTTGTCTCTCAATCCTACCGAGAGACAAGATGGCGGCCGCTCCGGACTGTTTAGAATGTTGACAGACACCAGAGGGCCAATCAGCTTCACATCGCAAAGTTCCGATACGCGAAAAGTTCGCGAACCGGATCGCTGCCCGGAGCGCTGTTACAGATATATATCTTGATTTAAACGTTAATTTCTCAAAATCCACTGAAGCACATATATTGAGACCTAGCAAAGGCACATCGGGCTAACAGTCCCTACAATTTTGCCAAGTTTCGTGCAAATCCATTCAGCCGTTCGGGCTAAAAGTGAGTCCAACCGCCCTATGGAAATTAACATGGGAAAAAGGCGTTTTGGGACCCCCCTTTTTTCTTGGCCCCCCCTCCACAAAACCCCCCCAAATTTTCAAGGGCTGCTCAGAAACAAAATGTGCCATTTTCCTGAAAATTTCAGCCAATTCCGTCCACAAACGCAAAAGTTATTAGGCATAGAATTTTCAGAAATCCCATAGGGAAAAAATCCTAACTATATATACCTACTGGCGATACCTACAGCCTAATGAAGGAAATTAATGAAATAAATGAATTGCTGGCAAAGTTTGAACCAAGAGACACCATCACTAAAGCGCGCAAAGAAATTGATGAAAGGCTCTCAAAACAGGAGGAAAAAATAAAAGCGCGCAAAATATACAAATTCGCCCGAGACAAGGAAGATTATGCGCAGGGCAGAATTTATACTTTTGCGCGCAAATACGAAAAGGCTAAGAGCAACAAACTTGCGGAGCAACAAACAAAAGCTGCCCAACAAACTGGCCAAGCAACAGCCACAACATCAGCGACCACGGAATCTGTCAACACTGTCAGTGATGAGGAATTACTTACCAGTGGTGCATCATCTGAAGATGGTGATTATTTTACAAGGAATCCAAATGCAATGGTTCTGGACCTAGGAGAGGAAGTGGATTTTTTAGTCTCGGACCGTCTGCAAACATTAAGACCCTCAACGAGGCAGCAGAAAAAAAGTCAAGACGCAATAAAAGAAGGAGGGAACGCAGAAAAAAACGCAAAGTCGCCAAAAAAAACAAAAAAGCAATATTGGCGCAAAAAGCGATAGAAAATAATGCCATAATCAATCTATCTAGCTTATCCCTCAATATGGCTGAGAAACAACTACTCAGCCTTGGTCTTACTTACTGCCCAACATCGGATTTCAACTACGCCAAAACCAGGGTTGATGTTTATTGCTATATCAGAAAACTTAAACTGCAAAAGTTTTTTAACATCAAGGATGGTCCTACAGGAAACAATGCAAAAAGCCAAACCAGTGCAATCACCACAAATTTAAATGTGCCTGCCCGTGATGCCAAAGCATTCTTAACCTTACATCAATTGGCCAACAATGACACACCGAACCCTGTTTCAATTTCTACTCAGGAAGAACTAAGAATGGCCTCTGTGGCTCAGATGGGCGCAAACAGTAGTCCATTTAAACCGAAATCAAAGTTCCTGCCTGTAATGCCAAGAGACTCGATAGATGTCTTCCATGACGTGGTTGTGGAAGATCTTAAACGACTACATCATAAGATCAAACACAAGAAGCGTTACAAAAGCCAACAAGAGGAACAATATCTGTCTTTGGTCTCAAAATTGAATAAAGACTACAAAAACATTGTAACCACTGCTGACAAGGGAGGTAATGTGGTTATTTGGCCTCAGGATGCCTATATTGAGGAGGCCATGAAACAACTAAATGATGCCTCATGCTATATCAAATCTACAGGCAAGGATTACAATCTGGCCAAAGAATCACTTTTGAAATTACTCCACAAATGGAAGAGGGAAAATATGATTTCCAAACAAGAATTTGACTTCCTTCATGTGGAGTTTCCTATAATACCAAGACTTTATCTCCTTCCAAAGGTGCACAAGCAAGTAACACCGGTACCTGGTCGACCGATTATTTCGGCCATTGGTGGAATGGTAGAGCATGTTACCGAGTACATTGACTATTTCCTACAGGACTTAGTAAAAGGATTACCAACCTATGTAAGAGACACGGGTGACTTTATTGCCAAAGTCAGGGACATTCCGTGGAGCGACGATCTTCTGTTGGTCACACTCGACATTGAGTCGCTCTACACTAGTATTGTGCACACAACAGGCCTGACCGCATTAGAACATTTCCTTGGGAAGCGACCTGTTGAATGTTACATGCACAACAAAATGATTCTGGAACTCACTGGTTGGTGTTTAAACAACAATTTCTTTTTATTTGGTAGCAACATCTACATACAAAAGCAAGGTGTTGCGATGGGGGCCTGTTTCTCCCCCAGCTACGCGTGCTTGCACGTGGGCTGGTGGGAGGAACAGGTCCTCCTGCGCACCCATGGCACCATGTATCACAAACATGTCATACAGTGGATAAGATTTATAGATGATGTCTTTATTCTCTGGAGGGGTAATTTGGAAAGTGTCAATCATTTCCTTGACTGCATTAATAACAACCAAGAGAATCTGAGATTCACTTCAAATGTCAGTTCCCATGAAGCTGAATTCTTAGATGTTAAACTGTATATTAAAGATGGCCGTCTTGTCACCAAAGTACATAGAAAGAAAACTGCTGGCAACAACATTCTACATGCCAGCAGTTCACATCCAAAGCACACCATTGATAATATTCCATTTGGGGAGCTACTCAGGATAAAACGAATTTGTAGCAGTGAGTCTGATCTACTTGTCTGTACAAATGAAGCATTAGATAGATTTAGATGCAGGGGATATAAAGAGGCAGTCTTAAAAACTGCCATCCAGAAAACCAATGCTAGATCCAGAGAATCTTTGTTTATTAACAACGAATCAAACGTACCAACTGATTCAATGGAGGATCCAACTCCCAGACTCATTACCGGGTACAGTAAACAGGCCAGACAAATTAAGTCCATCATGAAACAACGCTGGCCTGTCTTAAAAACAGATTTGGTTCTGGCCCCCAGGCTTCCAGACAACCCTGTGGTGACTTATCGGAGGGGACCCTCCTTTAAAACTCAAATCACTCACGAATTCCCTGAGTTAGCCAAACAAGATGACTGGTTGAAATCCCGGCCGGGATTTAAACGTTGCTCAACTTGCAGAGCATGTAAATTTGGTAAAAATACTTCTCAGTATTTGACACCGTTCAGTCCTATTGCCAAAAACATCAAAGGCATTTTCAATTGTAAAACGGATTTTGCTGTCTACATTCTGACATGCACCTGTGGCCTCAGATATGTGGGCAGCACCAAGCTACAGGTGCATGCCAGAATACTCCAGCATTTGCGTGCCATCGTGAATAACGATGGCACATATCCCGTTGCCAGACATTTTAAAGCGATACATAACAACGACTTGCAGTGCTTGGAGTATTATGTTATTGCTTCTGTCCCCAAACCTAGACGGGGTGGCGATAGGGAAAAAATGCTTAGAAGACTGGAATCACAATTTATCATCGAGTTAGACAGCAAATTTCCCAATGGATTGAACACAACGGAAGATTTATATGTTTTCTTATAACCAGTCTTTGTTTAACATTCCATTTATGGGCCAATTTTGTTTGCTTTATCTGCCTTATCCTTCTCAAAATTTCAGTATGAATTTTATTACACATATTGTAGTTTATCCCTTTTCTTTATTACCACAAGCACAATGATTTTTTCTTAGTTGGGTACTGAATTCACATTATTTTCCTATTGGAATTTTGGAACATAGACATTAAGACCAATGCTTTATTCTGTTTCCTTGGTTTTTGTATGAACAGTGATTTATACAAGGGTGGTTGCAACTTGTTGCCTTATTTAAGTTTACACAAATGAAAATATAGATATTCAAACAACTTTGCTCCATTGCTTTGAGCACAATTTTGGTGCATTCATGCAGCCAATTGAACTATTGTAATAGACCACAACATAAACAACATCATTGTGTTCATATGTCGAAACATCAGGTTTTATGAATTGGAAAACCTAGATGATTTTAAAGCATTTATAATTATTTATATTTATTTATATGCTATATTTGCACAGATTAGGTGGCGTTAATTGCACATATGCATTTGCACTTTTTCTACGCGCATTGCACTTTTCAGTGACATATGGACAGTGGTTACACTATATTGTCTTTTTGCAATCGTATATACAAGCGCATTTATGCGGGTATCATGCGCCACCACAAATGGGCGTTATCAATATTTGTTTGATATTGAATTCTAAAAATAACGACAAATTTTACAATTTTATAAAAATGTTAATGTCAGTGTAAACTTTGGCAACAAAATGTAAATAATGCATCAATACCTCCTTTTATTCACCTGTGTATATATACATATATCAAATGATGGTTTGGAAAACAGACTAGCTATGTCTAATATATGTAGTATGTTCTCAGTTTTAATGCTTCTAATCACATGGTGTTGCAAAAAGAAAAAAATGGTAATTGTAATTTGTGCAATGGACCCTTTAAAAGGGATGTTCTTTTACTTGCCTGACGATCTGTGACCAAGGGCGGACGCCCGAAACGCGTCAGATTTGATGAACTTGCCTTTCCATTAAATATTGCCAAATGAAGATTGGGACTCGCGTGGTTTTTCTGCTCAGCTGCCTTGCCGGTGGTTTGTGATGAAAAATTGCTTTTGTTTTATATATATATATATATATATATATATATATATATATATATTACCTACTGGCGGTCGCCAGTAGGTAGTTATAGTTAGGATTTTTTTCAATGTTAAATCTCAAAATTCTATTTGGAATAACTTTGGCACCGGTTGACGAATCTGCCTGAAAATTTCCTGAAAATGGCCTCGTCAAGCTCCGGTCCTTCCTTGAAAGTTTGGGGGGGATACGTCAAGCGGGGGCCGAGATAAAAGGGGGGTCCCAAAACGCGGTTTCCCCATGTTAATTTCCATAGGGCGGTCGATTTCACTTTTAGCCCGAACGGCTGAATGGATTTCCACCAAACTTGGCAAAATTGTACGGACTGGTAGCCCGATGTGCCTTTGCTATGTCTCAAGATATGTGCTCCAGTGGATTTTGAGTAATTAAGGTTCAAAAAAATATATATATCTATAGCAGCGCTCCGGTGCGCGCACCGGGGAGCGCTCCGGGCGCGTGACGCGAGGTGCGCATGGAAAGCTGATTGGCTCTCGGGTGTCTGTAAACATTCGAAACAGTCCAGAGCGGCCGCCATCTTGTGTCTCGGTAAAATCGAGACATAAGAGGTGGCTAAAAAAAAGGGGGAACTGACCACAAGGCGTCAGGGATAGACCCCTTTGACCCCCTAGGTTTGATGTGGGGGCTATAAAAGGGCCCCGCGGGGCATTTAAATTATTTTTTTTTTTTCGTTTTGCGCGGGGGAAGCGCACAGTGCGCGCACCGGGGAGCGGCCCTGGGAGCGCACTATGATGAAAAAAGGTGACAGAGTGTTTAAAAAATGAAGTTTTGATTTAGAAATTGGAGGTAGTTCTAAAAAGAACTTTTTTTTTTCTTCTTTTTGTTGTTTTATATTTTTTTTGTGTTTTTTGAACTTTTTGAACTTTTTTTGGCTTTTCAAAACAGTTTTATATATTTTTTTGTATTTTTTTGGGGGGAGAAACAAAAAGAGGGAATTGAAACTGGCTCAACTGGAGCAAAAAAACAAAAAACCCAAAAAATTACTTCTTTTTGGGGCACTTGTGATTATCACCTGCAAGGACGATGAGTTTCACACTTTGTTCCCCATAGGAGATAAGTTTGCCACAAGCAGTGCAAGTAATTTTAAAATCAGCAAATCTCGGCTGAATGCAAGGCATCACCTCTGATGTTTCTGGTTCCGAGGAAGTGGGTTGGTTTCTTTGGGAGGGGGTCCTTGATGAATGGGGGAGGTTACTGGCCAGTTCCCGGAACTCTGCACGAGAGTAGTTGTTTGGATGCTTTCTTGTCATGTGCCGAATCATGGTATAGTTACCAAAAGAATATTTCTTATTTGGGTTGCCCCGTGAAAGTTCATCATTGCAGATGAGGCAAGTGACTTTGGGCGCATTCACCTTTTTTTTCCCCTCTGGAATTGAAAAAAACTGCCAAATAAAGTGTGGTTTGGGTTTATAAGGTGTATTTTCTTCTGGCAGCCATCTTCTTCTCCCCTCCTCCTCTTCCTCTTCCTCTTCCTCCTCCTGTTCTTGACCACCAATATAATTTGGAGCTGGTCCTCTTGGTTGTTGTGGTGGTGGTGGTGGGGCAGATGCACCAGCTGATGCTACTAATGAAGCCATTTTATAGTACAAAATATTACTCAAAGAGCAAAAAAGTAGACAGAGCAACAAACAGGTCTTCCTCAGTCAAAGGACAAAGTCAGAATAAGGAAAAAAGGTGGGGTCTTTCATCATTTAGAAAAAAAAACTGTCCTGAACCAATGAGAAGTGTTATTTTCAGGTCACAAGACCAGGGGCTTCATCATTATGAAACCAAAACTGTTATGAACCAATGAAAAGTGTTATTTTCTGCTCACATGACCCGACGCGCTTACGCTACGCGCCCGGGGCGCGCCCGGGGGCGCGCCCCGGGTCGCGCAGCGTAAGCGCGTCGGAAGTTTACGTTGTGCGATCGTATTCGCTCGAGTACTTCCGGGTGCGCTTACGCCGTGCGTATCACGCGGTCGCGGCTACGCGATACGTCACGATCATGTTTTCGTTTGCGATATTGGCGCTCACGGGACGCTCCCCGGAGCGCGCCCCGGGGCGCTTTGTAAAAATACGCTTTTCGGGGCGCTCCCCGGGGCGTGCTCCGGGAGCGCTCCCCAAAATAATTTTAAAAAAAAAAATTGGGAAAATTGTAGGGACAGGTAGCCCTATTCTGAAGTGGTTTGTAAAAAACATTAACTTTAGAAAAATATGTATTGTGCTACATTGGGCTTAATATATGTTAGAGCCAAAATGTAGCCCAAATGTAGCCCAAAGTAGCCCAATGTAGCCCAAAGATGGCCACCAGAGATCAAAAATTGAAAATGTAGCCCAAAATTCAACTAGATGTAGCCCAACTGTAGCCCAATGAGAAAATGTACCAGAGTGTTAAAAAGAACAACTAGAGTGCTAACAGTCTTATTTATAAAGTGAAACTTATAGTTAGGAATTAGCATTAAAAAAACCTTTGAAATTCACTGAAAAAACCATAGGTTTCACACCAGTTATAGTTAGGAATTAGCATTTAAAAAACCTATTAAATTCACTGAAAAAACCATAGGTTTCACACCAGTTATAGTTAGCTGGAAATTTTACTGATATAAAACTATTGAAATTCCCACGTTATAGTTAGTCGGACTCACTATAACTTGCGCGTGCAATGCACTGCTGATGACATCACATATTACATCACTCATGACATGGTCAGTGACATCACTCATGACATCACTGATGACACCATCCTTGTGACACAGTGACAGACCTCCTCTCAGTGTAAAGTAACCCTTCAGACACATATTCAAAAATAGAAACTGAAATTTTTAAAAAATGGAGATACCTATATCAGTTACAACAAGCAATTCTGTACTTCCACTATCTATATACACATCCACTCATTCACCAACAGTTCTATATAGTCACTCATACATATACTCACTCATCATATGAAGAGATACACCTATACATCCTGTTACACACCGACATTCATCCAAAAGTTACTCACACACATATTCACACGTGCAAATAAACTATTGAACAACCATTTATTTGAATATAGAGTTATACACACACTTCCACCTTACTTCTATTGAAAATTACACATATTTATTCTCTTAAACAATCACTTATAGAAACACATACTTATTTAAACAGGAAATCTTACAATCTCTTACTCTCACATATACTCACTTATATACATCAATATTCATATATACTAGATTAAAACATATGTAGTTACTGATAAAGACACTAGTGAGACAGTCATTCACTCACTAACAAACACATATAGACACTCATCCACCCATACAGTCCTGTACATATGCTGTCTTCAAAACACATACAAACAAAGAGTCAGTCACTCATGCATCTATGTGCTAAGTAATACCCCCACCAAACCATATAGACACTCATACTGATACTAATAAAAATATCAAATAACCCATATACATACGCATGTAGCTACTTATCAACACATGTAGCCACTTATACACAAAGTGAAACACTAATATATGTATTTAAATATTTAAACATAACTCACTAATATTTATTTTTCAGAAAGACACATATTCACTGGATGGTGTCATCAGTGATGTCATGAGTGATGTCACTGACCATGTCATGAGTGATGTAATATGTGATGTCATCAGCAGTGCATTGCACGCGCAAGTTATAGTGAGTCCGACTAACTATAACGTGGGAATTTCAATGGTTTTATATCAGTAAAATTTCCAGCTAACTATAACTGGTGTGAAACCTATGGTTTTTTCAGTGAATTTAATAGGTTTTTTAAATGCTAATTCCTAACTATAACTGGTGTGAAACCTATGGTTTTTTCAGTGAATATATATATATATATATATATTACCTACTGGCTATCGCCAGTAGGTATATATAGTTAGGATTAATTCCCTATGGGATTTCTGAAAATTCTATGTCTAATAACTTTGGCGTTTGTGGACGGAATCGGCTGAAATTTTCAGGAAAATGGCACATTTTGTTTCTGAGCAGCCCCTGAAAATTTGGTGGGGTTTCGTCAAGGGGGGGCTGAGAAAAAAAGGGGGTCCCAAAACGCGTTTTTTGCATTGAGTTTTCCATAGGGCGGTTGGACTCACTTTTAGCTCGAACGGCTGAATGGATTTGCACGAAACTTGGCAAAATTGTAGGGACTGTTAGCCCGATGTGCCTTTGCTAGGTCTCAATATATGTGCTTCAGTGGATTTTGAGAAATTAACGTTTAAATCAAGATATATATCTGTAACAGCGCTCCGGGCAGCGATCCGGTCCGCTTACTTTTCGCGTTTCGGAACTTTGCGTGCAGAAAGCTGATTGGCTCTCCGGTGTCTGTCAACATTCTAAACAGTCCGGAGCGGCCGCCATCTTGTCTCTCGGTAGGATCGAGAGAGAAGAAGAGGTGAAAAACGAAAGGGGAATTTAATGAAAGGGGGCAAGGTATCCCCCTCTTGACCCCCTAGGAATGTTGTTGGGGTTATTAAAGGGTCCCGTGGGGAAAAGAAAAAAAAATGATTTTTCACGGTAGAAGCGTTTCTCGGGCCGCGAACTGGGCCGCAAACTGGTAGCGAAACGGGAATTCGCCATTTTGTGCTTCGTTTTAATTGTTTTGAGACAAAAATTATCGCCGCACATCGGCCACAATGCATGAATATCGTTGAAAAGTCAGCGATATTCATGCATTATCCAGCAAATACTCTTAGCCATGTTATCCACCTTCCATTGGATAACATGGCTAAAAACTGCTCTGTGCGTGACGTTTGTTAACGTTCGATTCGATGGAAATCAGGAAGTGTTGAACACCATTTTGTCACTGCGAGTAAATATTTTGTTATAAATGAATCCTTATTGATAAACATTGTCTGCGCCATCTTGCGTTTTTGTCCAATGCCACAATTTTGTCGTGCACGGCAGCCATTTTAGATGCCTTGACCAGGGCCACTCTCTGCACGCCGCCGATTCTCAGCATGGCTCCCCACCCTCGCACGCATCTCCCCCACGCAATGGTCACCCCCGCTCTCTCTCTCATGCATGGGACATATACTTCCCCCATCTGCGCTGCTCTTCTCTGAGAATCACACCCTGTGCCCGCTCGACACCTCCCTTTCACCCTATTCACTACCGCACCCTCTGACACTCCTCTTCCTCTGTGTCCGATTGTCCAGGCCGGACCTAGGCTATCACCTAGCCCCGCTGAATATCGTTGAAAAGTCAGCGATATTCATGCATTATCCAGCAAATGCTCTTAGCCATGTTATCCACCTTCCATTGGATAACATGGCTAAAAACTGCTCTGTGCGTGACGTTTGTTATCGTTCGATTCGATGGAAATCAGGAAGTGTTGAACACCATTTTGTCACTGCGAGTAAATATTTTGTTATAAATGAATCCTTATTGATAAACATTGTCTGCGCCATATTGCGTTTTTGTCCAATGCCACAATTTTGTCGTGCACGGCAGCCATTTTAGATGCCTTGACCAGGGCCACTCTCTGCACGCCGCCGATTCTCAGCATGGCTCCCCACCCTCGAACGCATCTCCCCCACGCAATGGTCACCCCCGCTCTCTCTCTCATGCATGGGACATATACTTCCCCCATCTGCGCTGCTCTTCTCTGAGAATCACACCCTGTGCCCGCTCGACACCTCCCTTTCACCCTATTCACTACCGCACCCTCTGACACTCCTCTTCCTCTGTGTCCGATTGTCCAGGCCGGACCTAGGCTATCACCTAGCCCTGCGGATGTAGTTTATGGCCCCAGCTGTAGAGTATCCAGACATGCCAACCCTCCCGATTCAGGCGTGAGACTACTTATTTCAGTGGTAGTCTTTCGCTTCCCGTTTCCTGCAAGGAAAAACCCGGGGGCATATTACCAAAAACTAGCGGTAATTTTTGTCTCTAACTTGTTTAGAGACAAAAATTATCGCCGCACTTCGGCGAATTTTATCGCACATAAACCTTGCTATTAGCAAGGTTTATCGCAAATGCGATAAAAAACGGCCGCAATGCATGAATATCGTTGAAAAGTCAGCGATATTCATGCATTATCCAGCAAATGCTCTTAGCCATGTTATCCACTTCCCATTGAACAAGCGCATGGTCTTTTAAAGATTTGTGAAGTACTCGGGGCGGCGGTGTGTGTGTGCCCTCTTTCAGGAGCGGGCGGGGGGGCACTGCCAGCAATTTGCAGGCCAGGCAGTGTTCAACACGTGCATCACCCTTTCTCTGCCTGCTATTGCGCTCCATGCTTCGGAAAGGTAAGAAAAAGAACGTGCATTTGAGTTTGAAATGTCCGATCTTGTAGCAGTACACTTGCAAAGCCCACACATGACAATAACCTGATTCAAGGCCCCATTCACCCGATTTTTTAAAAAAATATAGTACTCCAAGACAGTTACATTTTAAAATTTTATTAACATTTAAATATAACGAACGCAACAAAAACTGTAAATATATTTAACCATTTTTTTAAATTAACCAGAACTATAACGATAACAACAACAACAACAATAATATAACTTTTATGCCTAAATTACGCAAACATTTAGCTAATCTGCTAAAGGGGGGAGTCGCCATTTCTTTACAATAATCAATAATGAAAAATCCACATCAATAGGGTTGCCCGTTTTCTCGATGCAGCACTATAGTGCAATATACACAGCACCTGGGGTGTCAAGAGTGAACAGGTCTTTCTTTGTTCCTTAAGATGTTATCTCCGAGAATGCTGATGCATTGGTGTCTGTACACTTCTTTGTCAATTCTGTCAAGATGATAACTGCTTTATAAACAGACGATATCTTTGTTTAGTCATTAGTGTTAAGTGTGTCTGAAACTACAGTGCCCTTCTGTTTTTTTTTCTTCAGGCTCTACAGAGTTTTGTGTGTTGTTCTTTTGAGCGACAATTATTCCAGAGGTTTCAGGTTCACTTGTTTTGTCCTGCAGTGAGTTAACAGCTTTAGAGAGTTCATGTTTATTTACTATGTCCTGCTGTTCGTCAACTGCTTCAGAGACGTCAGCCTCATTTTTTATGTTTCAGTAGATCCTGGACCTGCCCGGCCGCGCCCAAAATGGCGCCGGTGTAAATGGGACTCGTAACTGCTTGTTCTGTACTGGTTGCCCAACCTTGATATCACGAGATACATATGCAGTTTTGAAGCACATGGCGGAGGCTTGTCTGCTGTAGTGGGGCGCCCCTTTATCGTTTCAGTCGCCATTCCGCCCGCTTTTGCTACACTGTGCCTTTTCCGCCATTCAGCTGTTTAGCGCCCGCTCTTACGGCTACAGCGTCTCGCTCACCATGTAGTTGAGTTGTTCCCACTCTTGCGGTGCAGCGATAGGCGGCTGCCACAGGACTCTTAAAATGGCGGCCGGCTCTTCGGATTTGGGCCTGGTCCAGTAAAATGGCCCTGGGACACCTTGGAACTCGGACGCTTGTCTGCCAGGGCTTGGGTTCCATTCTCGAAAGCGTCCCCTCAGCTTTGAAGATTGTACAAAAGTCTTGGGGGCCCTCGACTCCCGCAGGCTTCCGGTGGGGAGCGGCTGCCATGATTGCTTGCGGAATGGCCACGACGGAGCTACGAGATGGTGGTGCTCTCATGGTGACGCCAGCTTCAGTCTGAAACATCCAGAAACAAGGTGGGGCTTTCATCGTTTGGGGAAAAAAAATGTTTTAATCCAATGAAAAGTGTTATTTTTAGGTCACATGACCTAGTCTTACATAATTAGGAAAAGAAAAGTAAAATGAACCAATGAAAAGTTTTATTAACAAGTCACATGACCTGTTATGCTTACGTTACGCGCTGCGCGGCGCGCTCTGGATCGTTTCCGGGAAGCTGCGCCTTGCGCACCGGAGCACTCCCGGGTGCGCTAACGCGTCGCGTCATATGACGCATTACGCGACAATGCAGGTGCAGAATATAGTCAAAATGTCTCCACCAACCAGCGGTCGGAATACAACCGCTTTCAGCAGTCCAAAAAGTTCGGTAAAATCTTAAGAGCGGGAGCAACTCAACTACATGGTGAGCGAGACGTTGTAGTCGCAAGAGCGAGCGGTAAACAGCTGAATGGCGGAAGAGGCACAGAGTACCAAAAGCGGGCGGAATGGCAACTAAAACGGTAAAGGGGCGCCCTACGACAGCGTGTCTTCAGGTGAAACGGATTGTGGGACAAGGTCCAGAATGAAAGATTCTTCAAAAGGGAAAAAATTCCGCTGGACCCCGGGAGCCGGCCGCCTATGCCGGGGGCGATCTCAGGCCTCACCAGGGCAACACGACTTGGGGAGGGGGCAGGAGCCAAGCGCCCCCTCTCAGTCCGCGGCATCTCACCGCCCCTCGGGGGCCTCCGTCAAGCGGTTTAGGGAGGCACCGTATCACATTGTTTTCCAATGCAGTCAGGTCCACAAATGGACCCCACTTACTTTGAATAGTGAAGCTGCAGCAGGTGCAAATAAGGTTTAAACAGTGTTACAAGAGCTGCTTAGAACTCTGAAGTATGGCACTCAACAACCAGGACTTATGCCATTTATGTAAGGCAGTGACATGGAAGCAACTCAGGGACAAAAAGCATGAACGAACATTCACGTATGAAAATCTTATTTGGAGAAGGGGTAGAATCCAAACGCCCCCTGCCAGTTCGCGCCACTATACCGTATGTGGAAAATCTGAAGCCATCATTCTACAAACTCTCAACGCTTGTTATCAGTGCATGAGTTTCATGCTCGATCGATTGAGCTAGCCGGATCGGGCAATAAAAAGTATAAAATAGTTATGTAAATAGTTATTTAATAAAATGTTTTACTCTGTTTCTTTGGTGGTGTGTTGTGTATATTTATAATATTTGCATAGGGTTTGCCGTTATTTTGGGCGGTGTGGGTGGCGGAGTCGAGCTGTTTTGCAGCCCTCATGGTGTGGAGCTCAGTTCATTTCACTATTTTCGTATTTCTCATGAAGGGTTATTCCTAATGTTTGTATTTTACCGAGGTCAAAAAGAGATCGAATTAGTGGTCTACTGATTTTGCTCGATTACTTTTATTTTTTTAAACGATTTTTCAATATCTGCAAAGACTAAACAGAGTATTGCGACTTTGTGCTTGTTTGTAAATAGAGAATGATCCAAAGAGAACCAATTGTAAAACAGTAAATGCTTGGATAATAATCAATCAAATGGAGAGACAAGCAGGTACGACGGATTACAACAGGGGTAAAGGTCTGAGTTAACTACCGTTCACTATCTGCAAAGAGAGAGTACTACTAAGAGAAAAGAGGGGAGTGGGGGGGGGGCAGCGTTCAAAGCACATCAGCGTGCATAAACACGAAAACGTTTTTACCTATCACGTACTTGACATTTGACAGCTTTTGATACTTGCTATTAAAAAACCATTGAAATTCACAGAAAAAACCATAGGTTATACTCCATATATAGTTAGGAATTTGCATTTACAAAACCTTGAAAATTCAATGGAAAAACCATTGGTTTTAGGCCATATATAGTTAGGGATTTGCATTTAGAAAACCTTATTT
This sequence comes from Lissotriton vulgaris, assembly GCF_964263255.1. NCBI lineage: Eukaryota > Metazoa > Chordata > Amphibia > Caudata > Salamandridae > Lissotriton > Lissotriton vulgaris. Next base: position 120,223 of record NW_028252582.1, on the reverse strand, counting down.
TACTCGCATAAAACCATTGAAATTCCATATATAGTTATAAGCGCTAACTATATATCGCGCACCCGCAATCCACTGCTGATGATGTCACATATTACATCATTCATGACATGGTTAGTGACATCACTGATGACATCACTGATGACATCTCAAATGACATCACTGATGACATCACTGATAACATCTCATTTGACATGACTGATCACATCACTGATGATATCATTCATGTGATAATACCATGAACCTCTTCAGACTCTAATATAACCTTAGATACAATCAGTGTAAACAGACAGTCACTCATCCATGGAGTTACTCACACACCTAGTCAGTTATGCCAAAAATCAATCACACCTCCATTTTCTGAACTATACAGTTATACACACCTTACTTATTCAAACATATACTAACACATATTTACTTTACTCTCTTATACAATCTCTGATACATGTTCACAATGATCCATACAGCCACTCACACATTCACTAGCTCTTATGCACAGTTATTTATAGATGTCAACTCTCACATGTACTGTGTTTTACATATGTACTTAATTTGACATGTAGCACTGAGATATCCATTCACTCACTAATACACTCATGCACAGTCAACCGCCCATACAGCTGTTTCCACATGCAGTTGTGAATCTATACATATAGTGAATCAACTACTCACACATCTATGTACAGAGTCACACACCTCCCAGCCACCCATACACACACACTCAGTTTCCCATACAAATACTTGGACAACCAATCAATAACCCATACAGTTACTCATATAGCTACTGAACAACATATGCAGCAGTTTGTAGAACAACAGATATAATGATGCACAAATTAAAACGGTTTAGTCACTAACCCATGCACTCAGTGAGACACATTTAATCACTCACTCAATCAGTCAGTCATGCACCTAGTAAATCCTTCATCCAGACACTTATACATCCACTCATTCTTCAATATGTAAGACATATTTTAACTTTACAGAAACATACAGTCACTGGATGTTGTCATCAGTGATGTCATCAGTGATGTCATTTGAGATGTCATCAGTGATGTCATCAGTGATGTCACTAACCATGTCATGAATGATGTAATATGTGACATCATCAGCAGTGGATTGCGGGTGCGCGATATATAGTTAGCGCTTATAACTATATATGGAATTTCAATGGTTTTATGCGAGTAAAATAAGGTTTTCTAAATGCAAATCCCTAACTATATATGGCCTAAAACCAATGGTTTTTTCATTGAATTTTCAAGGTTTTGTAAATGCAAATTCCTAACTATATATGGAGTATAACCTATGGTTTTTTCTGTGAATATATATATATATATATCTTACCACAGGTTGCTTGTAAGCAAAAGACGCACTCAGGAATATTGCAGCATAAAGGGTTTATTATCCAGTAAACAGGCTACGTGTTTCGACAATAACTCTTGTCTTGTTCACACGTGAAAAAACCCCTGCTGGTCACATCAAAATATACACATTCTGTACCAGTTCATAAACATAGAGAAGGATTATCTCTAAAAACCATATTATGTCATGTGGTGTTCAGTGGTATAACAAGCCGCCATCTTAGAATGGTGTACCTTGTGTATATTTGCAATGTTCTAAGCATGTAGTAAGCAAACTTTGTCAAAGACTACCCCATGTTTTCACCTGAAATATAATTATAAACAGATGATACCGTAATCCAAGAGATACAGGGTCATATTCCTTAAAAGCAAACACAAACACGTACGCTCGGTCTAGTGCCATTGTTGGTAACGTATGCTACATAAGATGGAATTTGCGAATGCCGTGAAACAACATTAGCATACCAAAATACTTCCCAGCGGCTTATAATGGGGTTAGAGAAACGATTTTGAAGGTCTAGTGCCCCAAATCGATCATCCATACGGGCATCCTCCAGTTACTTAGATGAAATAGAGAAAAAAATGACGTATATCCATGTGTTCAGCAGGGAACGGTGCAAAGAAAAGTATATACATACAGTGAAAAATCTACTTTCATACAGGTGCTTGTGTCTTTCATCCAAGTTTCAGGTAGGTCAAAGACCGTGAATAAAGAAGTGACAGGAGTGAAAATTCTTCCATTTCTCCTAAAAAAACACATAAAACATACAGTTAAAATCTACATTAAAATCAATGAATATTTTAACTTGTTCATTTCACACAGATGCTTCAGTTCATGTTATATATAATCAGTGGATACATCTTAATGGGTACGTGTATCTCATCTATAGATGTCTAATCATCATGCAGATGGGTTGCAAGCTCTTCATCCCAGTCATGCCCCCCGGGGAACTTAGTTTCGAGTTCCATGATCCAGCGCGATTCTTTCTTCCTCAGCGCTAGTTCACGGTTTACCCCTCTTCTCCCAATATTAACCTGCTCAACTACAAAGTATCTCAGTAGGGAGTTGTCAGAGTGGTGGGGGAAACAGCCGTTACAACGCAACTATTATAACGCACACCGTTACAACGCACACCATTACAACGCAGGATCCTTTACAACGCATGCCTTTACAACGCATGATATTACATAGCAGATGCTATTACAACGCATGCCTTTACAAACGTAAGTATAGGTAAGTATATAATTTGATTTAACCTTTTTTTTAATTTCAAAAATATTAAAATGAATTAAAATAAATTAATAGGGTTTTGGGGTACAGGGGTATTTTTAGGTTTCAGGGCTGGGTTTGGGTTTTGGGGTACAGGGGTATTTTTAGGTTTCAGGGCTGGGTTTGGGTTTTGGGGTACAGGGGTATTTTAAAGTTTCAGGGCTGGATTAGGGTTTTGGGGTACAGGGGTATTTTTAGGTTTCAGGGTTGGGTTTGGGTTTTTGGGGTACAGGGGTATTTTTAGGTTTCAGGGCTGGGTTTGGGTTTTGGGGTACAGGGGTATTTTTAAGTTTTAGGGCTGGGTTTGGGTTTTGGGGTACAGGGGTATTTTTAGGTTTCAGGGTTGGGTTTGGGTTTTGGGATACAGGGGTATTTTTAGGTTTCAGGGTTGGGTTTGGGTTTTTGGGTACAGGGGTATTTTTAGGTTTCAGGGCTGGGTTTGGCTTTTGGGGTACAGGGGTATTTTTAGGTTTCAGGTCTGGGTTTGGGCTTTGGGGTACAGGGGTATTTTTAGGTTTCAGGGCTGGGTTTGGGTTTTGGGGTACAGGGGTATTTTTGGGTTTCAGGGCTGGATTAGGGTTTTGGGGTACAGGGGTATTTTTAGGTTTCAGGGTTGGGTTTGGGTTTTGGGGTACAGGGGTATTTTTAGGTTACAGGGCTGGGTTTGGGTTTTGGGGTACAGGGGTATTTTTAGGTTTCAGGTATGGGTTTGGGTTTTGGGGTACAGGGGTATTTTTAGGTTTCAGGGCTAGGTTTGGTTTTGGGGGTACAGGGGTATTTTTAGGTTTCCGGGTTGGGTTGGGTTTTTAGGGTACAGGGGTATTTTTAGGTTTCAGGGTTGGGTTTGGTTTTTGGGGTACAGGGGTATTTTTAGGGTTTAAAAAATACCTTATCTAATTTAAAAATATATATATATTTGTAAAAAATAATTATTTAAAAAGAATTTAATTTATTAAATTAATTTAATTTTAAATTAATACATTTATAAATAAAATATTATACTTACCTATACTTACGTTGTGATGGCATGCATTGTAATAGCATCTGCTATGTAATGTCATGCGTTGTAAAGGCATTCGTTGTAAATTCATCTGCGTTGTAAAAACTGCGTTGTAACGGTGTGCGTTGTAAAAGTTTGCGTTGTAACGTCATACATCCACAGTGGTGGTGTTCCTGGAAATGTCTAGCAATGGGATAGTGGCTATCTGCATGTGTTAACCCCCTGAGGTGTTCTTGTATCCTCTTCTTGGCCATACATGTGGTACTACCCACATACCTCTTTTTACACGGGCATTCAAGTACATAAATGACATAGGTGGTAGTACATGTCAGAAATTGCTCGATCATTTTGGGTTCTTTCCTGCCTGGTATGTCGATGTACTTGACCATAATACTAGTTGTACAGGCTTTACAGTGCCCGCACGGGTAAAACCCCTTTAGGCCTTGTACATGACGTTTATTTGCAGTTATATCACCTTTGATCAACATGTCCCTGAGATTCCTGCCTCGTCTGTAAGTGATTTGGGGTCTGTCTTTGAGTTGAGGGCCCACTATGTTATCAGACTTGAGGATATTCCAATTACTGGCAAGGATTTTACGTATTTTATCTGATTTTTGATTGAATGTAGTTATCACTCGGGTACCACTCTCGGTATGAGTGTCAGTCATGGGAGCTATCGAATGGAGCATATCATTACGATCTATAGCTGACACTTTCAGGACTGCTTTGCTAAGGACCCCTTCTGGATATCCTCTTTCTCTCAACCTTTTCAGCATATTTATTTGTTCAACAGCAAAACTAGCCTCATCACTGCAGTTTCTCTTAGCCCTCGGTAGCTCCCCATACGGAATACTCCATTTGAGAGGATTGGGGTGAGCACTGAGGACATGGAGTAAGGTGTTTCCTGCCGTGTCCTTCCTATGTAACGTAGAAGTGAGATTGCCATCAATCACTTCTATCACAGTGTCAAGGAATTCTCCTTGATGTTAGGAGTAAGGTGTATATTGTAGATGTTAGTATTGAGTTTCTCAACAAACAAGATAGCTCCTTCTCGTGTGCCTTGCCATATAACAAACAGGTCATCTATGTATCTGACCCAGGTAGAGACCATCTCAAAATCTTTCTTAAGATGGATGTCAGATCTAATTTCCTCCTCCCATTTGCCTAGGAACAGATTTGCGAAACTCGGCGCGAATGCTGAACCCATGGCCGCGCCACGTATCTGTTTATACATGGCTCCATCGAACATGAAGATATTGTTCCTCAAACAAATCTTCATCATCTCAATGAGCATGTGAGTATGGTCTAAGTAGCATGTATCTCTTTGTCTCAGAAAAAACATCCATTTACACACTTATTTAAACATTTATTGTTCCATCTACCTTTACATATACATATATAAAATATATTTATTTTTCAGAAAGCCACACATTCACTGGATGGTGTCATCAGTGATGTCATGAGTGATGTCACTGACCATTTCATGAGTGATGTAATATGTGACGTCATCAGCAGTGCATTACACGCGCAAGTTATAGTGAGTCCAACTAACTATAACGTTGAATTTCAATGGTTTTATGTCAGTAAAATTTCCAGCTAACTATAACTGATGTGAAACCTATGGTTTTTTTAGTGAATTTAATAGGTTTTTTAAATGCTAATTCCTAACTATAACTGGTCTGAAACCTATCGTTTTTTCAGTGAATTTCATAGGTTTTTTTAATGCTAATTCCTAACTATAAGTCTCACTTTATAAGTAAGACTGTTAGCGCTCTAGTTGTTTAGAACACTCTGATACATTCTGTCATTGGGCTACAGTTGGGCTATATTTGAGCTATATTTTATTTTTTTGTCCGTGGTGGCCATCTTTGGGCTACATTGGGCTACATTTGGGCTACATTTTTGGTCTAATATATATAAAGCCCAATGTAGCACAATACATGTTTTTCCAAAGTTAATTTTTGTAAAAAGCACTTCAGAATAGGGCTACCTGTCCCTACAATTTTCCCATTTTTTTTTTTGGGAGCGCTCCCGGTGCGCGCCTCGAGGAGCGCCCCGAAAAGCGTACTTCTATAAAGCGTCCCGGGGGGGCGCTCCGGGGAGCGTCCCGAGAGCGCCAATATCGCGAACGAAAACATGATCGTGACGTATCGCGTAGCAGCGTCCGCGTGATACGCACGGCGTAAGCGCACCCGGAAGCACTCGAGCGAATACGATCGCGCAACGTAGGCATCTGACACACTTACGCGGCGCGTCCCAGGCCGCGCCCCGCGGCGCGTCGCGTAAGCGCGTCGGGTCATGTGACCAGAAAATAACACTTTTCATTGGTTCATAACAGTTTTGGTTTCATAATGATGAAGCCCATGGTCATGTGACCTGTAAATAACACTTTTCATTGGTTCAATAATTATTTTTTTCTAAATTTAGAGAAACCCACCCATTTCTCTCACTATTGATTTGCACTTGGAGAGAGCAAGAGGTGTTTTGTGAATTTTCAACTCATTACTTTCCTGATCTACAGCAATGGCTGCAAGGGAGTCATCCAGCAGTGATTCAGATGGATTTGTGCAAGAGGACCCTCCTCACCAGAAAACAAAGAACCACTTCATCTGGAAATTTTATGACATCCCTGAAGGACAAAAAAAAGTTAATGCAAGTAAAGTAACTTGTAAAATATGTGGAAGTATTTTATCCAAAGGCAATCCTCTAAAAAAATACAGCTTTGGAAATGCCAATTTAATTAGGCATGTCAAAAGAAGACACCCAAAAAATTATTCCAGGGAGAGTGTCAGGGAGCTGGCAGAGAAGGCACGAAGAGATGGCAGCAGCACCTCCACTGGTGGAGCAACACCTTCAGGTTCAACACGTGCAAGAATGGTCCCTAACGTCCAGCTGGTTTTTGCAGGCATAACATTTTTATGCAAGGACTGTGACGAACTACTCTGTTATGGGGAGCAGAGCGTTGAACTCATTGCAATAAAGAAACAGGAACACCGATGCTCTCCCCGTCCCTAAATTTTCTCATTTTTTTGCTCCTGTTGAGCATTTTTTGAATCCCTGTTTTTGTTTTTCCCCTGTAAAAAATCCCCAAAAAATATAAAACAACAAAAGCAAAAAAAAAGTTCTCTTCAGAACTACCTCCAATTTATAAAAAAATGCTATTTTTCTTTTTAAAAAGTGTTATTCTTTTTCTCAATCGTACCCTCCCCGGTGCGCGTACCGGGCGCTCCCCCGGCGCAAATCAAAAAAAATATATTTTTTTGCCCCGTACGGCCCTTTTATGACCCCCACATCAAACCTAGGGAGTCAGGGGGGGTGTACCCTGCCCCCTTTTGCTCATTTCCCCCTTTGATTTTTACCACCTCAATCCTACCGAGGTACAAGATGGCGGCCGCTGCGGACTGTTTCGAATGTTTACAGACACCCGAGAGCCAATCAGCTTTCCGTACGCAAGTCGCGTGGCGCGCTTTGAGTGCTCCCCGGTGCGCGTACGGGGGCACGGCTCTAGATATATATATTTTTTTGAACCTAAATTACTCAAAATCAACTGGAGCACATATCCTGAGACATAGCAAAGGCACATCGGGCTACCAGTCCCTACAATTTTGCCAAATTAGGTGGAAATCCATTCAGCCGTTCGGGCTAAAAGTGAAATCGACCGCCCTATGGAAATTAACATGGGGAAAACGCGTTTTAGGACCCCCCTTTTATCTCGGCCCCTGCTTGACGCATCCCCCCCAAACTTTCAGGGAAGGACCGGAGCTCCGCGAGGCCATTTTGAGGAAATTTTCAGGCAGATTCGTCAACCGGCGCCAAAGTTATTCCAAATAGAATTTTGAGATTTAACATTGAAAAAAATCCTAACTATAACTACCTCCTCGAATTTCTAGGCGTCTCAGGTCACAGCCTCGCACACCAGCAAACAAGGGAGACGGACCACAAACGAATCAGCATAAGTAGTTTATTTTATCCACAGAGATCAGCTACGCGTTTCTGGCAAGTTATGCCCTTGATCACGCTGCAACATGTAGATAGACAAAATGCTTTTTTATACAGTGTTAAAGAGACATCCCCTCACAGTGACGTCATGTATCATGTGATAAGTAAACAGTGAGAAAATACTACCACTGAATGTTAATGCAGGATGATCAGCACAAAATCATATTTGTCACACACTCGTGATCTCCAAGTAAAATTAGACGGTTCTCCAAGTCAATGTTCACAAGTAAAGATTTATTGGCAGACCCCCCCTGCCCTCTCGACAACAAAACAAAAAACAAAACAAAAAAAATAAAAATATATATATATATATATTCACAGAAAAAACATAGGTTTCAGGGACGCTATAGTTAGTTGGAGATTTCACTTGTACAAAACCAAAGAAATTTGGCCGTTATAGTAAGTTCAGCTAACTATAATTATAACTCGCGCCTCCACAATGCACTGCTGATGACGTCACATATTACATCATTCATGACATGGTCAGTGACCCCACTGATGACATCACTGATGACATCTCAAAAGACATTACTGATGACATCATCCAGTGACTGTGTGTTTCTGTAAAGTTAAAAATATATATTACCTACTGTAGATCGCCAGTAGGTAGTTATAGTTAGGATTTTTTTCAATGCAAATTCTCAAAATTCTATTGTGAATAACTTTGACGCTGGTTGACGAATCTGTCTGAAAAGTTCCTCAAATTTGCTAAACTACGCTCCGCTCCTTCCCTTAAAGTTTGAGGGGGATTCGTCAAGCGGGGGCCGAGATAAAAGGGGGGTCCCAAAACGTGTTTTCCCCATGTTAATTTCCAAAGGGCGGTCAACCTCACTTTTAGCCTGAACGGCTGAATGGATTTCCACCAAACCTGGCAAAATTGTAGGGACTGGTAGCCCGATGTGCCTTTGCTATGTCTCAAGATATGTGCTCCAGTGGTTTTTGAGTATTTTAGGTTCAAAAAAATATATATATCTATGGCCGCGCCCCGGTACGCGCACCGGGAAACGCACCAGGCACGCCACGCGACTTGCGCACGGAAAGCTGATTGGCTCTCGGGTGTCTGTAAACATTCAAAACAGTCCGGAGCGGCCGCCATCTTGTGTCTCTGTAAAATCGAGACACAAGAGGTGGCAAAAACAAAGGGGCAAATGACCATAAGGGGGCAGAGTAGACCCCCCCTGACCCACTAGGTTTGATGTGGGGGCCATAAAAGGGTTCCGCGGGGAACATTTTTTTTTTTTCACGGGGGGAGCGCCCGGTATGCGCACCGGGGAGCGTACCATGGGGGGAAAAAAAATGAACGTTTTAAAAAAAATTATGTTTTTAAAAAAAAAATCTTTTTTTCATTTTTTTATTGATTTAAGTGCCTACATGTAGGTATCAATGTAGAGAGTTAGGGGCAGATTTACAAGCCCCTTGCGCCACTTTTGCATCACTTTTCCCATGTTAAACGTGACGCAAGGGTGGTGCAAGGGGCTTGTAAATCTGCCCCTTAAATTTAATGTACACCTTCTCCTCTGTAGATATCTTGAATGTTGTTACAGAAGTTATTGTGGTATATGGAATCCATAACATAGTCTGTCAAGAAAGCAGAAACAGATACTTTAAGTACTTCCTGAGAAGGCCTAGTGGATGATGGGTAGTGTATCCTGCTGCCTCATGATGAAAAAGAGATGTATATTACACATTGTAGATAATATAGTGGGAGAAAGGAAGTAACTATGAGCAAACTTACTATGTAACACAAAAAAGTTGCACAGTATACTATAAGCCTCACTTTATATTATAATTATTTTGGTAGTAGTTCATGAATTACATATAAAAATGAATAATGTCTCAAACAATTTTTAATTATTAAATATAAATTTATTGTTCTGATTTTTCAAAATTTAAAAGAACTTCTAACATTAGATCATCTGGAATGTCCTCATTTTGATTGAATGATTCTATTTTTTCAACACTGTCAAGTAATTGTTGGTCCAGAGTCTGATCCATAAAGTCCAAGTCATCCATATCTTCCTCAGGATTGTTCTCAACAACAACCTCGAAAGAAATATAAATTTTGTCTTGTTTTCCTTCCATTTTGTTGCTGTAAATTGCATAAAAAATAACTATATCAGTAGAGTTAGGGTACTTTGGGGTTTAAGTTCAGACAGGTACTTCTGAGTTTTTTACAGTGAAGTAATTTTTGGGAAGTGTATGGTTTCAGGCAGGAAGTAGAACTATTAAAAAGTGCATGTGATGAAGCATAAGTAAATTCATAATTATACCATAGAAGCCTAACTCAATTCATAAGTATAACAGAGAAGCCTATCTCAATCTATAACTATTACAGAGGGACAGTATATAACTATCAGAAAACGTTTTGTCAAATTTACTTAAAGTGCACAACATAGTTCCCCTTCAAAAATATTAACTTACCTTTTTAAAAGCAGTTGAAGTTTTCTGTGAAAATTCTCTTGAAATGTCCTTCAGGTACTATTAGTCAAAATGGCTGTGTTTCCCTCTCATTTTTCATATATATTGATGTACATAACCAATCAAATGTCAGAATATAAAAGTACAAAATGTAAGTAACATTTTAATTGGTTGAAAATTCTAACCCTTTCATATGTGTTTTTGTTATGTAATTTACATCAGGATATTTAGACAGGGCTACAGCCTAAATGGCTCAATGGAATACCATCAAATTTGGGAAAATGGTAGGGACTGCTATGCAGTAGGGCCTATTCTATATTTGGGGAAAGTGTCTCCAGTGGTTTTTATGTAATTTTAATTCCTACATTTTTTTTGGGAGCGCTTACCGGTGCGCGCCCCGGTACGCGCACCGGGAGCGCTACGGGAGTCCGCCATTTTGTGTTTCGGTCGAATTGAGACACAAGATGGAGGACAAACAACGTTGGGAATGGGTAAAAGGGGGCACGGTAGACGCCCCCTGACCCTCTAGGTTTTCTGAGGGGAGTTTAGAAGGGGCATCTATGCCCAAAAAAAAAAAGTTTGACATTTTGCGGGGGGAGCGCCCGGTACGCGCACCGGGGAGCGTACCGGGAAGCGTACTCTGGTGAAAAATAGTGAAAAAAGTTAGAGAAAGATAATCATTTTAAGTGATCAGAGGTAGGGTAGCTCTGAAAAGAGCTTTTGGGTTCTGTGGCTGATTTAGGTACCTACAAGTAGGTTCCAATGCACAGTCTTAAATTCAGGAGGAATATTCTATTCCCTTCATCTGAGAAGTGCACACCATCTCCTCTGTAAATATCTTGCATGTTGTAACGCAAGTTATTGTTGAATATTGAGCCCATTCCATAGTCTCTCATGTAAGCAGAAACAGATTTATTCACATGTTTCCGTGCTTTCTCAAATTGTGGACAAAATTGGTTAGACCAGTTCCATTTCTGTCTTTGGCATATATTGGAATATACCAAGGCAGTTTGTGGAAAAAGTGCCATCAATTGAGCAAAGGTGTCCTTTAAAAGCATTTCCAGACCTACCCCAGTCAAAGTGCCCAAGTCATTTCCTCCACAGTGCACTATTAAGAGGTCAGGGTTTGGCAGATGCAAAAAGGTTTTCACCAATGGTATCAATTGGTGACATCTCAATCCTCTCTGGCCAATCCACTTGATTTCCACATTTGTTAAATCAAGGTTGTGAAAATTTCAGCAAGCTGCATACCTTTGAGCCCAGTGGATGTAACTATGTCCAATAATCCAGACAGAATACATGATGAGAGAAGGTTCTGGTGCAGTCAGATGAAGTGTGGGAATGAAATGGCAGTTGGAACAGTAGGAGTTTACCCCCAAAAAATGTGGAGTTTCACTGCTCTTGAATCACAAGCAATGATTGGTGGATTCAGATAGTTGAAAACTAAAAGTTTGGGTACATGGTTGTGTTTTGTGAAAGAAGCAATTTGAATAGTTAAGAAAAAGTCAATTAAAGAAACATTTCATCGGATAAGCTGGTGTATTGAGAGGTCAAACATCCTTGCTTAGTTCATTTGCAACATTGTAGAATACATTTTTGAACCTGAGAGTTAAGTAAGGAGGAAGTTGCTATGGTAACAGATAGAAAGGGCTGAGGGGGGAAGGGTGTTGGTTTGAAAATAGTGAGGGAAGAGTTTTGATTGGTTTAAATGAGGCATATCTGTGTAGAATTACACGTTTTCTGTGCCAGTCATGGTTGCAGTGTGTGGAATGCATACCTTTTGCTCTGCTAAAGAAAAATTGGTGTGTGTGTCTGACATTGTTCTCTATCTCCCAAAGCATTTGTAAAGGTAAGAGATTATTCATTTAATTTAGATAGAGTTGTATGCTCTATGGATACGATTTGGAAGCAGAATTTTTTTTAAATGTTGTTTTGTGTCATGTTTTTGGAAAATGCTTGGTAAATAGGTTTTGCAGCATAGGGGAATTTCATTAAGTAAAATTGAGAAGTTTCTGTAGTGACATGGAATGCTTGTACATAGGACCTGTGCTGTGTTTCTAAAATGTTATTTAAAAAACGATTTGAGGGTAAATGAATGCCTTTTATATTTTTGAGAAGGAATTATTAGTGTTTACTTCATTAAATAAATATATTTGAACCTTTTAGAATGATGTCACTTGCATTACCTCAGATTAGGATGCAGATTGAGCTTCTTTCTGGTTGGTTTGTGTCATGTTTTTGGATAATGCTTGGTAAATAGGTTTTGCAGCATAGGGAAATTGCATTATGTAAAATCGAGAAGTTTCTCTAGTGACATGGAATGCTTGTACATAGGACCTGCGCTGTGTTTCTAAAATGTTATTTTAAAAACGATTTTGGAGTAAATGAATGCCTTTTATATTTTTGAGAAGGAATTATTAGTGTTTGCCTCATTAAATAAATATATTTGAACCTTTTAGAATGATGTCACCTGCATTACCTCTGTTTAGGATGCAGATTGAGCTTCTTTCTGGTTGGTTTGTGTCATGTTTTTGGATAATGCTTGGCAAATGGGTTTTGCAGGATAGGGGAATTGCATTATGTAAAATTGAGAAGTTTCTCTAGTGACATGGAATGCTTGTACATAGGACCTGCGCTGTGTTTCTAAAATGTTATTTTAAAAACGATTTTACCTTTCTTAGCTATAGACATTTGCTAATAAATAACCTTAGAAATTCAATAAAAAACACATAGGTATAAGGTCCTATATAAAGTTAGGAATTGGCATTTAAAAAACCTATGAAATTCACTGAAAAAACCATAGGTTTCACACCAGTTATAGTTAGGAATTAGCATTTAAAAAACATAAGAAATTCACTGAAAAAAACATAGGTTTCACACCAGCTAAAGTTAGGAATTAGCATTTAAAAAACCTATTAAATTCACTGAAAAACCATAGGTTTCACACCAGTTATAGTTAACTGGAAATTTTACTGACATAAAACCATTGAAATTCCACATTATAGTTAGTTGGACTCACTATAACTTGCGCGCCTGCAATGCACTGCTGATGACGTCACATATTACATCACTCATGACATGGTCAGTGACATCACTCATGACATCACTGATGACACCATCCTTGTGACAGAGTGACAGACCTCCTTTCAGTGTAATGTAACCCTTAAAACACATATTCGAAAATAGAAATTAACATTTTCAAAAAAATGGAGATACCCATACCAGTTACAACAACCAATTCAGTAATTCCACTATCTATATACACATTCTCTCATTCACCAACAGTTCTATATAGTAACTCATACATATACTCACTCATGATATGTAGTGATACACCTATACATCCTGTTACACACCGACAGTCATCCAAAAGTTACTCACACACATACTCACACATGCAAATAAACTATTGAACATCCATTTATTTGCATATACAACTATACACACACTACCACCTTACTTCTAAGGAAACTTACACATACTTACTCTCTTAAACAATCACTTATAGAAAACATACTTATTTAAACAAGAACTCTTTCAATCTCTCATTCTCACACATACTCACTTATATACATCAATACTCACATATACTAGATTAAAACGTATGTCTTTACTGATAAAGACACTAGTGAGACAGTCCTTCACTCACTAACACACACATATACACACTCATCCACCCATACAGTCCTGCACATATGCAGTCTTCAAAACACATACAAACAGTGAGTCAGTCATTGATGCATCTATGTGCTAAGTAACACCCCCACCAACCCATGCAGCCACTTATACACAAAGTGAAACACTGATACAAACATTTAAACATTTAAAAAATACTCCCTAATATATGTATTCACTAAGATAAACTTAATAAGCCAGTTAACCAATCACTTTTTTTTTAAAAAAAACATCCATTAAGACACTTATTTAAACATTTATTCTTCCATCGACCTTTACATATATATATATAAAACATATTTATTCTACAGAAAGACACTCATTCACTGGATGGTGTCATCAGTGATGTCATCAGTGATGTCACTGACCATGTCATGAGTGATGTAATATGTGACGTCATCAGCAGTGCATTGCAGGCGCGCAAGTTATAGTGAGTCCAACTAACTATAACGTGGAATTTCAATGGTTTTATGTCAGTAAAACTTCCAGTTAACTATAACTGGTGTGAAACCTAAGGTTTTTTCAGTGTATATATATATATATATATATATACATATATATATATATTACCTACTGGCGGTCGCCAGTAGGTATATATAGTTAGGATTTTTTCCCTATGGGATTTCAGAACATTCTATGTCTAATAACTTTGGCGTTTGTGGACGGAATCGGCTGAAATTTTCAGGAAAATGGCACATTTTGTTTCTGAGCAGCTCCTGGAAATTTGGGGGGGTTTCGTCAAGGGGAGGCTGAGAAGAAAGGGGGGTCCCAAAACGCGTTTTTAACATTGAGTTTTCCATAGGGCGGTTGGACTCACTTTTAGCTCGAACGGCTGAATGGATTTCCACGAAACTTGGCAAAATTGTAGGGACTGTTAGCCCGATGTGCCTTTGCTAGGTCTCAATATATGTGCTTCAGTGGATTTTGAGAAATTAACGTTTAAATCAAGATATATATCTGTAACAGCGCTCCGGGCAGCGATCCGGTTCGCGTACTTTTCGCTTATCGGAACTATGCGAAGCGAAGCTGATTGGCTCTCCGGTGTCTGTCAACATTCTAAACAGTCCGGTGCGGCCGCCATCTTGTCTCTCGGTAGGATCGAGAGATAAGAGGAGGCCAAAACAAAGGGGGAAATATCGATAAGGGGGCATAGTAGATCCTCCCTGACCCCCTAGGTTTTATGTGGAGGTTGTAAAAGGTTTCTGCAGGGCAAAAAAAAAAAAAATTATTTATGCGTGGTGAGCTCCTAGTACGTGAACCGGGTAGCGCTCTGGGCAGCGTACTATAAGGATAAAAGAATGATAGATTTTTCTAATACTGTATGTTAATTATTTGTTGTTTTTGTTGGGTTTTTTTTGTTTTCTTTATTTTTTTTTTTTTTTATTATGATTGTGTTTCATACTTTATTAAACTATCTAACATTTCATTGTCAGAAATGTCATAATTTATTATAGGGTGTAATTTTTTTTCATTTTGAAGCAGGTTGTCCACTGCTTCAACACATTGTAGAAGTTCGTGGTTTCTACTGTCATCCATAAAGTCATCAATTTTGTTTTGGCTGCTTTCCTTCAGTTCAATTGAAAATGTAACTTGTTGTTCGCCTTCCATTTTGCCTGAAATTTTGAATAAAAAAATATATATTAGTAGAGATTGGGCACTGTTGGGATTAATTTTAGATAGGTAGTTTTTATCAGTGAATTTTTCTTTTGGCAGTGTATAGTATCAGAGTGGAAATATGACTATAAAAAAGTGTATGTAATTTAACGAAGAGAAGCCTAACTCCATTCCTAACTATAACAGAGAAGTCTATCTAAATCCATAACTACTACAGAGGGATAGTGTATATGTATCAGAAAAAGTCTACCATATCAAGTTATAGTGTACAATAAACTTCATTTTTAAAAATAACAACTTACCTTCAGAAACAAGTTGAAGTCTTAGGTAAGTATTGAAATGTGATGTACAACAAGAAGTAGCAGTCAAAATGGCTGTGTTTTCTTCTCTTCCTTTATATATATTCAGGTATATAACCAATCAAATATCAGGTAATAAAAGTAGAAAATGAAAGTAAGATTTTTATTGGTTGTCAATTCCAACACTTCAGATGTGTTTTGTGAAGTAATTTACCTGAAGGTATTTAGAGAGGTCTACAGGCTTAATGGCTAAATGGAATTTCAATCAAATTTGTGAAAATGAAAGGGATTGTTATGTAGTATGAGTTAATCTATATTTGGTGAGAGTGTCTCCAGTCCTTTTTCTTTGAATTACTTTCCCACCTTTTCTTTGGGCCGCTTCCCGGGAAGCAGTTTAGTCCGCGAACTAGAAGCGTAACGGGAGTCCACCATTTTGTGTTTCGGTCGAATTAACATATAAAATGGAGGTTAAATAATGTTCAGAAAGGGTAGAAGGGGACACGGTACAAGTATTTTGACCCCCCAGGTTTTCTGAGGGTGGCTGAGGAGGACCATATGTGCGAAGAAAAAACATTTTTAAAATAATTTTGGGCGGTTAGCTTCCAGTTCGCGTACCGGGTAGCGCTATTTGAGCGTAGTTTGTTGAAAATTTCAGAAATAAGTTAGAGAAAAGTATTAATTGTGCGTGATCAGATGAAGGGTAGCTCTGAGAAGAGCTTTTGGGTTTATGTTCCATTTAGGTACTTATAAGTAGGTACCAATGCACAGTCTTAAATTCAGAATGAAAATTCTGTTGCCCTCATCTGAGAAGTGAACTCCATCTTCTCTGTAGATATCTTGCATGTAGTAACGCAAGTTATTATTGTACAGGGAGCCCATTCCATGGTCTGTCATGAAAGCTGAAACAGATTTGTTTACATGCTTCCTCGCTTTCTCAATTTGTGGACCAAATTGGTTGGACCACCTCCATTTCTGTCTTTGGCATATATTGGAATATACCAAGGCAGTTTGAGGAAAAAGTGCCATTAATTGCTCAAAGGTGTCCTTTAAAAGCATTTCTAGACCTACTCCTGTTAAAGTGCCCAAATCATTACCTCCACAATGCACTATTAACAGGTCAGGTTTTGGCAAATGCATAAAGGTTTTCACCAATGGTATCAATTGGTGACATTTTAATCCTCTTTGGCCCAACCATTTAATTTCCACATCTTGTAAATTGAGGTTGTGTAAATTTCTGTTGTCAGCATACCTTTGAGCCCAGTGGATGTAACTATGTCCAACAATCCAGACGTTAAACATGGTGGGAGAAGGTTGTGCTGCAGTCAGATGAAGTGTGGTAATGAAAGGGCAGTTGAAACAGTAGGAGTTTGTAAAGAAAAAAAACTGTGGATTTCCAATGCTAATGATTCATTAGCAGTGATTGGCGCATTTCCATTTCTGAAAACAGAAAGTTAGGGTGCATGGATGTGTTCTTGAAAGATGTAATTTCAATGGTCAAGGAAGAAACTTTTAATGAAAGATTGCACTGGATACGCAGGTGCACTGAGAGTTCAGAGTTCAATTGAAACATTGTTGTGTGAATTTGCAAACATGAGAGGTCTTCCAGGAGGTCGTTGCTATGGAAAAAAGGCAGAGAGGGCAGAGTGGGGGAAGGGTTTTGATTTGAAAAAAGTGAGGGAAGAGTTATGATTGGCTAATATGAGAGATATGTGAAATGAATATCTGTATTTCTGTGCTTTCAATAGCTGCAGCCTCTGGAGTGCATCCTTTTTCTTCTGCTGAAGACAATTTGGTGTATTTCTGAGACTGTTTTTAAAATCCAAAAAGTATTTGCTAAGGTGAGAAAAGATTTATTTTTTTTAGATATAGAATAGAATGATTTAAGGAGAAAATGATGAAGAAAGCTGTGTTTTAAAACTGTGGCTTTGTCTATAGTGATATAGAAATAGATTTTGTTACTTTGAGAAATTGTATTTGCATATTCGGTGTAGGATTCTGGCATGTAGTAACTCAAGGTATTGTTGTATATGAAGCGCATTCCATGGTCTTTTATGTAAGCTGAAACAGATATGTTGTTTTTAAAAACCATTTTGAAATCAATTAAATTTTGGATATGTACTGTTAGAGCTTCATAGGTTGTTTTGGGTCATATTTATAAGGCATTTGAGTGTCTTTGATGTTATTTTTTCATTTTTAAATGGAAAGCATTCCTCATGGGGCAAGTGTCTTGTAAATACGTTGCCACCTGCGCTTGGCAAATTTAGATTTTGATTATGGGAGTTACATAGCCATGTTAATAATGTCGGAAAAATGGTGCTAGGGCATTCCAGAAAACGCTTTCGTGTGTCTCAAGGACATTTTCAGTCATTTCCTCTTGAATGCAGGTATACAATTGATTTATATGCTGTGTTTAAAAACGATTCTTTTCTATGATGATATTTTTTCTCTTTTAAATGGAAAGCGTTCCTCATGGGGCTCTGAGCAGTTCTTAGTCATGTTATCCAATGGGTGGTGGATAACATGGCTAAGAGCATTTGCTGAATAATGCATGAATATCGTTGACTTTTCAGCGTTATTCATGCATTGCGGCCGTTTTTTTTCGCATTTGCGAGCAGTTCTTAGCCATGTTATCCAATGGGAGGTGGATAACATGGCTAAGAGCATTTGCAGGATAATGCATGAATATCGCTGACTTTTCAGCTTGATATTGATGCATTGCTACCGCTTTTTATCGCTAAGGAGAAAATGATGAAGAAAGCTGTGTTTTTAAATTGTGGCTTTGTCTGTAGTGATATAGAAATAGATTTTGTTACTTTGCGAAATTGTAATTGCATATTCGGTGTAGCATTCTGGCATGCAGTAACACAAGTGTGCTTGGCAAATTTAAATTTTGATTATGGGAGTTACATAGCCATGTTAATAATGTCCAAACAATGGTGCTGAGTAGTTTTTAGCCATGTTATCCAACATGGGCTTCGATTGGATTTCCACAGAGCATATTATGAAGCCCATTATCGCCGCTTTATCAGCCGTTTTCGGCCGATAATGCGACGATAATTTTAGTGTACAGGTTTGATAATATTTCCCTACATTCGCAGGGCTAGGTGATAGGCTGAGACCAGCCTGGCATGTAAAATGGCTGCCGTGCACGACAAAATTGTGGCATTGTAAAAAAGGCAAGTTGGCGCAGACATTGTGTCTCAATAAGGATTCATTCATAACAATGTGGTATTTTATCAAGCCTGTGCGCTTCAATTATCGCCGCTTTATCGGCCAAAAACGACCGATAAAGCGGCGATAATGGGCTTGATAATATGCTCTATGGATTTCCAATCGAAGCACATGCTAGATGTGAAGACATCTAAAATGGGCTTCGATTGGAATTCCACAGAGCATATTATCAAGCCCATTGTCGCCGCTTTATCGGCGATAATTTTAGCGCACAGGCTTGATAATATGCCTCAAAATATTTTATCGCACTGAGAAATTGGTGGTCAACACTTCCTGATTTCCTTCGAATCGAACGTTAACAGACGTCACGCAGCAAAAATTTAAAAAAAGATCACGCACAGCCGCTGGAACACATGTATCAACATATATGAGACTCCTCAGCCACTCTCAGAAAATATAAGGGATTAGGATACGTCTCCCGCACCTCCTTATTCCTAGTAATTTAATTAAAACGAAGCACAAAATGGCGTGATTCTCGTGCAGTTTGCGGCCCAGTTTGGTGTTTGGGAAGCGGTTCTATCGTGAAAAATATATTTTTTTTTATTCTCCCCAGGGGACCCTTTAAAAAATTCCAACAACATTCCTAGGGGGTCAACTGGGGTATACTTTGCCCCATTTCATTAAATTTCCCCTTCGTTTTTCACCTCTTCTTCTCTCTCGATCCTACCGAGAGATAAGATGGCGGCCGCTCCGGACTGTTTAGAATGTTGACAGACACTGGGGACCCAAGCAGCTTTGCATTGCAAAGTTCCTTTTCGCAGGTGGGAGCGTATTTACAAGAAACTTGCACCATGAAGAACGCTGTCCATTTAAAAAAAAAAAATAACATCATACACAGTCATATGCCTTGATTTGCTATGTCAAATAATAAGAAGGGCATTAAGTTTTTGATGACTGTTATTCATTTACTGTTTGGTAATAGTGGTTATTAACATTTTTTATTATATTTTTCAACAGATTCAACTGCAGATTCTTTCATAGTTTGGAAAATGCCTACAAAAAATAGAGTTAGAAAGGCTCGAAAACGTCAAAGACAGCACAGTGATGTTTTATTGCAGCAGTCCTCTTCCCTAAATACTTATCAAAACACCAAGAAAGCTCCGGGTAAGAGCACAAAGTCTTTCTTAAAAAATATTTGTAGTAAAAAAAGTTTTTCTCGCCAAAATGTTTCAGTTCAGAAAAAGAAGAGTAATTTAAATGGAAAGGAAAGACCCATGAAAAATGTTACTGGTAGAGGAAGAGATAACTCTGTGCATGATAGTAGAAGGAAAGAACAGTTTAGGGATATTCGACAACGAATGTTCCGTAATCGGATAATAGTTAATTTAATAAAAAATATTAAGAAATGCAAACAGAAAGCGGCATTTTATAAGAAGAAGAAAAATGTAGAGAAAATGATTGATCATGCTTTTGAAATTAAGCGAAAGTTGTTTATTTTGGTAATCAATAGAATTAGGAAACTAAGCAAGGTAATTTCTGATTTTGAAAAAACAAACAGTAGATGGAAGAGAGTAGTAAATCGTAGCAACTTTTGTGAAGTTTTTTCCGGAGAATGGATGCATAGTTCAAGTTCTGAGGCATTTTTTAATGAGGAGAGTTATTTTCAGGATAATGATTTGGTGCATGCAGTTGACATCAGTGGTCGAGCTTATGAAGTGAAGGATGGTTGTCCAGTTGAAAAAGAAAAACTTGTGACAACAGAGACAGAAGAGGCGCTAAGGGATGAGGTTTTAGGAAGACGTCCTAAGGCTCCTGTGTACATTTGGAAGTGTAGTTCTATTTGCAGTGTGCGACAGGTTTCCATCAATTTGATTTGTGATTTTATACGGACATTTAATAAGAAAAGTTTGAAGCAGAAAATGAAGTTGTTGCAAGATTTAGATCCTTGCAGAGTGAGACAAATAACAGGTTTGCGTGGTCATTCACTGGCTTGTCTTTCCAGGAGAGTATGCCAGAGTGTTTTTCATCATTTCAGGGTGCTAGCAGTGCATCATAATAAAGTGAGAAAATTAGTGAGAATGTTGTATTATGCAAAGAGTCCAGCAATTATGCTTAAACAATTATGTGCTGCTCTTTTGCATGGTTCTGAAATAGATGTGAAGAATATTTGTGAAGAAATTGAGTTTTGTTACTTTAGTAGTAAAGATGAGAATGTTCAAATTGACCCTGAAGTAGAGAGTAATGTGGAAGATAATGTACAGGTTTACAGTACAGATAATTTTCAGAAGGAAATTGCCACGTTTCAGATGAAATCAAGTGAGAGGCCTAATTTCACTTGTGTTTGTTGTCGACGCACTTATTATAAGAATCAGACTAAGGTAGTGGATTTATATGCAAAAAGTGAAAGGGAAAATAATAGTGAATGGAAGGATTTTGCCACATACTTGATGGTAGAAAATTATTTTGATTTGGGATCGGATCAACGTGTGTGTACTTATTGTTGTAATAAATTAAACCAAAACCAGATGCCTGCTAGGGCAGTTCATAATAATCTTGAATTGGTTGAGATTCCTTCTGAATTGAAGGATTTAAATACTTATGAATCTATTTTGATTCAAAGTATCCATCCCTTTCAGGCTATTGTAAGAATGGAGCCAAAGACACGGAAGTTGCCTCCAGCAGATTTACAGAGAGGATTAAAGGGAAGAGTTGTTTATTTGCCTTTAGATTTGAATAAAAACATTAACACAATTGGAGTAGAAGAAGTGGAAGAGGAACCTCTGGTTATCTTGGTTAATGGGGTTCCGACAAAGAATAAGAAAATATGGCAAGATTTAGTGGATGTTAGGAAAGTCAAAAAGGCAACAGTGTATTTGAAGAAAAATAATAAGTATTATAAGAATGTGTATGTTGCAGAAGAGGAAGTAAGTGATGAAGAGGATAGCGATTTGTGTGCTGGGCAAATTGAGAAAGTAGAGGCCTCTAAAAGTGAAGAAATATATGAACATTATAGTGTTCATCCTTTGCATTCCAAGGAAGTCATGGGGAATGCTATTGAGTTGTTTCAAATGAAACAAGCCAAAGGGAGTCCCATTAGTGTTTGGGAGGAAAGTTTGGAAGCTCGGTGTTTCCCACAGCTATTTCCCACAGGTCGAGGAGGAAGATATGATGAGCGATCTCATCAAATTCCTGCGTCTGAATACCGGACTTTACGATTGTATGGAGAAGATCCTAGGTTTCGTCAATGCATTCCCTATTTGTTTCATCTCCTGTTTGAAAGCGATCTGTCTGGACTGTCATATGCAGTGAACCACATTTTAAAAAGTGGTATACAGATGCGAAATATCTCGGCAAGAGACTTTATGCATAAAGTTAATGTCCAAGATAGTATTTTGGATTCTCACTTAATTAATCTCATGGCGTGTCAGCGTGGTACTAATGAGTACTGGTATCGTGGTCATGGTGATTTAAAATGTATGCTGAGGAGCTCTGAGCTGTGCCGAGTATGGCTGGGAAGACTTACTTGAATTTCTACGAGAAGCAAATGGAAATATTGAAAACATTGAATTCAAGACACCTGGAGAACTGTGTTCTTTGGATCCTGTGAATGTATGCAGGTACTTCAATCATAAATTTGAAGCTATGATGTCTTTCATCACAAATAAGAAGAATCCACCTCTTGGAGAGGTGTTGGATTTCTTCTGGAGAAAGGAGTACCAAGCAAGAGGTGTTCCTCATATACATATGTTGTTGTGGATCAAGGATGCACCTAAATTTGGAACAGATCCCGATCACTTAGTGATGAATTTCATAGAACAGTATTCTACGTGTGCTGTTCCAAATGCAACGGAGAAGAAAAGCCTAAGAGAACAAGTTCTACGTTTCCAAAGCCATCGTTGTGGAAAGTACTGTCGTCGTAAATTCAGAAACAAGGACAAGTTCTACACCAAATGTCGTTTCAACTTTCCACGGCCGGTGATTTCTAAAGGAAAAGTGAACAGTTTGATGTCTTCACTACGACATAATGTGACGAGGAAATCACCCAAAAATACATACAATTTGAAAAGGAACGAAGAGTCCAAGTACATTAACGACTACAACCCAGTGATTTTGTCCATGTGGAATGCTAACATGGATATACAGTTTGTGGGTGACAACTGCATGGCTGTGGCTAGGTATGTGACATCTTACATCACCAAAAAAGAAAAGACAGAACTGAAGGATATGTGGGAGGACATATCCCATGAAAAGAGCCTCAGCAAGAAGTTGTACAGTTTCAGTCTGAAGATGTTGTCGCATCGAGAAATCGGAGCTTACGAATGTTCAGATCGATTGTCTTCAGCAAGTCTCTATGCCAAATCTAGGAGTATCGTTTGGGCGAGTCTTGGTCTTGCTGCAACTCGAAATCGAGTTCTAAAACCTGTCCGGGAAATTGAGTATTTGGCGGAAAAGGAGCCAAACAGTACCGACATTTTGAAGACCAACATGTTGGATACATATTATCCAAATCGAAGCAGTCACCTTGAGAATGTTTGTCTATATGAGGTTCTCCAAAATTATATATTCAAGAGGAACATCAAAGAAGATATTGAGAAAGGAGTGTATGCTGTAATTGGAAGTGAGGGATGCCTGGTCAAGCAAAGAAAATGCCAATTAGTAAACCATCGAAAATTGAGTGGTGAATCTCCAGAAAAAAAGGAGTTTTTCTATTTAGCACTTTTGCAACTTTTCAAGCCTTGGCGTGCAGAAGAGGAACTGCTTGGAGATTTCCTCTGTTACGAAGACTCTTTTAATGCAGCCAAGGAGTCCATAGAATGTCCTGCTTTTCCTAAATATCAAGAAATGCTAACTTTGGAAATTGAGCAGGAAGCAACGATTGCAGCCGAGATTGCCAGAGACAGTTCTCAGGACAGTCAGAGTTCTGTTTCATTGAGTCAAGATCCACTTGGAGGACCTATTATCGAAAATGAAGCTGCCACTGCTATGAATGAAGTGGAAAGAGCCATGGCACATGCTCAGGAGGATCCAGTTAACTTAGAAGACTTGGAAAAACAACTCAACGTTGAGCAGAGGAAAATATATGATGAAGTTACCAAGGAAATTGAGCACGGATTAAGTCATGAGAAGAAAGAGTGATCATGTACGTCGTTGAAGCCTGTCCGACTGTACGTGAGTGGAGAAGCGGGAACTGGAAAGAGTTTCCTCATTAAAGCAATTTCTTGTTATTTGCAGGAAAGGACTGAGTCATCGCTGTCTTGTGTTGTCACCGCTCCTACTGGACTGGCAGCACATAACATTAAAGGTATTACTTTGCATCGTCTACTGATGCTGCCGGTGGAGCATGACAACAAATTACAATACAACAAGTTATCTGGAGATGCTTGCTGTGAAGTTTCAAGAGTCTTGAGGAAAATGAAACTACTTATCATTGACGAAGTAAGCATGGTTTCCAATGTCATGCTTGCCTTTGTGCATTTGAGAATGCAAGAAGTACTTAAAACTGAATATGATGTGTTATTTGGTGGCAAACACATCATTGTTTTCGGAGATCTCCTGCAGCTGACACCAGTAAAAGGTCAACCTGTGTTCAAAATACTCACACATGAAGATACCAGGAAGTGCCTAGGGAGCATTGCAACGTCAATATATGGTTAAACTTCAATTATGCAGAACTGCATGAAAATATGCGTCAGGCAAAGGATGAAGATTACAAGAATATTCTACAAGATATTAGAATTGGAAAAGTGACCGAGCATGGGAGAGAAGCTTTAAATGCACGATTACTGTCAAATTTATATCCCAAACAAGAGATTGTGCCTGAGAATATTTTTCAGAAAATTACTGAAAAGAAATCCGGGATATGTCTCATGCCAACTCTTGCAGAATGTGCCATCTTCAACAACAAAATGTTGAATTTAGAAAAGCAAGAGATTGTGAAACTTGAAGCTATCGACAAATTAGAGCATATGGGATCAACAATTATTTTGTCAGACAATTTGAAATCAAAATTGGATTCATTAGAGAAGACTATATCTAAAACAGCGGGTTTTGAAAAGACTTTGAATGTGTGTTTAAATTGCTGAATCATTTTGAGAAGGAATTTACATGTAGAAAGAGGTCTGGTAAATGGATCAATGGGTAATGTTGTTGATTTTGAGAAATACAAAAATAGAGATGGAATAGAATTTTTAAGAATTAAATTTGATGGCATTGAGGAAGTACAGCAAATTGGTCGTTGTTCTGCTAGGTTTTTGCTTGTTAAAGACTTATATGTTCGCCGTAAACAGTTTCCTGTTTGCTTGGCATATGCGGTGACAATCCATAAATCGCAAGGTTTAAGTGTAGACTGTGCATTGGTGAATATTGGCAGTTCTGTGTTCAAGGAGGGTATGGCATATGTGGCATTGTCACGAGTTAGAACTTTATCGGGATTGTACTTGATTGACTGTGATGTCACAAACATTTGTGCGGATCTAGATTGTGTTAAGGAATACAATAGGTTAAGAAGAGAGTATGCGCCACATTTGCCTCAATATCCTTTGTTTGAGAAACGTGTGGTAGGCCAGAAACGTAGAAATATCAGTAATAGTAGGGAGGTTGTTGCAAAAAGACTAAAAGTCAATGAACCGAAAGTTGTTAGCAGAAAGAAAGTGGATTCTGTTGAAGATGTTGTCGGTTTTCAATTTGAAAACAGTTCTGGTGTCAACTGCTATGCAAATGTAGTGGTTAATGTTCTCTTTTCACTAGAGAGTTTAAAAGAACAGATTGTGTTCAATTCGGAACAAAGTTTATGCTGCTTGTTGAATTCTGTGTTAGAGAAATGTAGCACTGATCGAACAAAAGTAGAAAGTGTGTCTGAAGTTCGTTATCTGTTAGATGAATGTTCAGGTCAAACAGACTTCTCTGAAAATAATCAGCAAGATTGTCAGGAGTTTTTAATGTATATGCTTGATGTATTGGAAGATGAGGGTGTAGATGTAGATCACCTGTTTGGGCTTTCTTATCAATGGCAGCATGACTGCGAGAACTGTATGGTATCAAGTACTACTAGTGTAGACTCAGAAAGATTTATATATTTAACTTTGCCAGACAGTAAATCAGTGTCCTTTAATAAGCTAGTAAATGCAGCGGATCACAACATGGAGTGTAGCCAATGTAAATGTGATATGATGTCAACATTATTTATACGTAGATATAGCCAGTATGTCATTTTAATGATCCAACGTTGTAGGCCTGATGGATCAAAATTGTCAACTTTAATAAAAAAAATTGTGGCTTCTCAGCTGTCAATATCAGGGAGGACTTTTGTAACTGTAGCAATTATCTATCACGATGGTCCATCAACAACATCAGGACATTATACAGCTTACTTAAAGTCTGGAAACGGCTGGTCATTCTGTAATGATTCCGTTGTAACTTTAAAAAAAAAATTGCCGTTTGACCTTAAAAATTCTTACCTGGTGTTTTTAAAACCAAAATTTTAAGTAGAGGGAATGTAAGTCTGCAATGCTGTCTAGATTAAAAATCCAACTATATAAACCTGATGCAAGTAAGTCTGCTTCATAGTAAGCAGTATCAGTGTCATAGGAAAAGGAGAACATGAGTGACAAAGAAGAGTAAGATATTAGTAGTCCAGGATTGTGAAAATAATCTCAAATATTTTATTTTTGAAAGTTGCGAAAATAGAAAATGTCGGGATTTGATTGGAAGAATTACAAGACTTGCGAATCGCGGCAACATGATTTGGCCTAGTGGAAACATGTGATAGAATGAGAGAAGTTTTTTTTTCTATGTAACATATTTTACGTATCGATGGAGGTTTTCTTTCAGAAAGTGGCGGGCTGAAAATATTTATAGCACAACAGAGTGGATGCTGTTTATAGGAGATCCTTCGACGTCATTGAAAGTAAGTTAATTTTAAGGAGTTTTGAAATCAGATTTCTTAGGTTGTATGGGTTTTTTAAACACAGTCATTTTGATTGTGTTTTTTTTTCCCCGCTGTTACATGATGAATACCTTCAAGTCACTGATTTAAGTGAAATTTGATACATTCTGAGAACAGCAAAAATAAACCATTTAACATGTATAATTAATGTTATGCTTTTTGTCCTTATGATATACATTTAGAAATGTGAGGTACATATGGGTAAGCTGAGTTCTGTAAATATCAATTTTAATGCTTACAGTGCTGTACTTCTGGGTACTGTTTTTTTTAAAAAAAAGAAAAGAGGCCTCACCTCAAAGAAAGCTCTTGAAAGCACACATCTTATTTGCATCCTAAAACAATCATTTTAAATGTTAGACACAATTTTATGATGGTTTTACATCTCTTTTGCGCTGTTATGGCATCACTATTGTGAGACATAAGCAATGCAAAAGAAGCATCATATTTCAAAATAGGCCTCATTTCATCAGCATGAAGATACTGTTTGTTGAAAATAAATATATTTAGGATTGTGTAGGGGTCGTAGAGAAGTAGAGGTTTCTATAAGTGTCAAAGTTGTTTATAAAGTGTTTCTTCTTGAACCTTTTCCCTTCTTTTTTCTAATTTTTAAATACATGTTTTAATATTTTTGGAAATGTTTGTTATCTCTTTTACAGATTGAATGTATGAAAAATTTTCTTTAAAAATTAACAAGAATTATAAGGTAAATGTTTTCTAGTTTTTTAACCTGTATTCCACTGCTGATGATGTCACTGACTATGTTATGAATGATGTAATAAGTGGGCATATCTGTTATCTCGTTAAAAAAAGGAATAGTAAGTTTAAGGATAGGAAACAGATAGTTATGTTACAAAAAAGACAGCTATAGGACGTAAACAAAAAAAACTGTTACTCGCAATCCACTGCTGATGATGTCACTGACCATGTCAAAAATAATGTAATATATGACATGATCAGAAGTGAATTGCGGGTCACAGTATCTTTTCTTTACTCCCTATAGCTGTCTTTTTTGTAACATAGCTGTCTGTTTTCTTTCCTTATACTTACTGTTCCTTTTTTAAAAAAAAAAATTTTGGGTGCGCTCAAAGTTCGCGTACCGGTGTGCGAACTGGGCGCGAACTAATAGAAATAGAGCTTGGCAGAGTTCAAAGAATTCTACCAATTTTTTTTAATAATGGGAAGGTAGTTCTGAAAAGAACTTTTTTTTTCTTTTTGTAGTTTTACATTTTTTTATTAGTTTTCTGAACATTTTTTATATTTTTTTGTTTTTTTCTGAACATTTTGTATTTTTTTTTTTTTTGGGGGGGGAGGGGGGAAACAAAAATGATTCATCGAAGAGGGCTCAACAGGAGCAACAAAAAAAAGAAGAATTTATTTTTGGGGGCGTTTTGGACATACATGATTTTGGATGGCTCTAATTATAATAGTTATGCTACTTTCGCGGTAGCATAATATTTGATTGCACCTCACACAAACTTGTTTCACTTCCCCCATGTCCATTTGAATATTTGGGATCAGCTCCCTTGCTTCAGGTCCCGTAACTTCTGGCACAATCGATCTTCTGGCTATTGCTGGTGAATTCTGTTGTTCGTCTCGAAGCTGAGCTGCACTATAGTTATTTGGGTGCCACCTGCTCATGTGTCTGTGCATAGTGAAATTCCCATAACTATATTTTTTGTCCGTGCCTCTAGAAAGACGATCATCACAGATTCGGCAAAAGACATACCTGGCGTTCACTTTCTTTTGCCCTGGTGGAAATTTAAAAAATTGCCAAATGTAATTTTCCTTCCTGTTGTACCTCCTGGGCTCCTCAGGCAAATATTCAGGCTCTTCCTCCTCTTCCTGCTCTTCCTCTTCTTGAAAGATTGGTTGAGTTGGTGGTCCTTTCTTTCCATGAGGAGGTGGAGGTGGTGGTGGGGGAACACTACCAGAAGCAACAACAGAAGCCATTTCTCTGGATTGTACAAAGGTCTTTCTCTCACCAAGATGAAAGTCAGAGTGAGGAAAGAAGGAGGGGTTTTCATCATTTGGGAAAAGCCAAAGTTCTAAACCAATGAAAAGTGTTAATTTTAGATCACATGACCTAGTATTACATCATTAGGAAACCAAAAGTGAAATGAACTAATGAAAAGTGTTATTATCGAGTCACATGACCTGCTGTCTTTACGTTTCGCGCTTTGCGCCGCTATCCAATCCGCTTCCGAGTCCGCTAACTTGGCGCGTCGGATAACGTATTACGCGACAACGCAAAACGTCATGATAACGTAACAGTTACACTTAAGGAACGATTAGCGGCTCGCGCACCAAGTCGCGGCTTTGAATTCAGCTAACGGGAAGCTGACCAGTTCGCGGACTAGGAGCGGAACAAATTTTCTTTTTTTTTAAAATGTAAAAAAACATGTACAATATATTTTATAATTTAAAGAAGAATACATTTTACAGATAGAAATATTAGCTTTCAAAAAACCATTGAAATTCAATGAAAAAACCATAGGTTATAGTCCATATATAGTTAGGAATTAGCATTTACAAAACCTTATTTTACTCGCATAAAACCATTGAAATTCCATATATAGTTAGATGCACTAACTATATATCGCGCACCCGCAATCCACTGCTGATGATGTCACATATTACATCATTCATGACATGGTCAGTGACATCACTGATGACATCACTGATGACATCATCCAGTGACTGTATGTTTCTGTAAAGTTAAAATATGTCTTACATATTGAAGAATGAGTGGATGTATAACTGTCTGGATGAAGGATTTAGTAGGTGCATGACTGACTGTATGAGTGAGTGATTAAATGTGTCTCACTGCGTGCATGGGTTAGTGATTAAACTGTATTAATTTGTGCATCATTATATCTGTTGTTCTGTAAACTGCTGCATGTGTTGATCAGTAGCTATATGAGTAACTATATGGGTTATTGATTGGTTGCCCAAGTATTTGTATGGGAGACTGAGTATGTGTGTGAGTGGCTGGAAGGTGTGTGACTCTGTGCATAGATGTGTGAACAGCTGATTCACTAGATGTATGGGTTCAAAACTGCATGTGGAAACAGCTGTATGGGTGGTTGACTGTGTGCATGAGTGTATTGGTGAGTGAATGGATATCTCAGTACTACATGTCAAAGTAAGTACATATGTAAAAGACAGTGCATGTGAGAGTTGACATATATAAATAACTGTGCATAAGAGCCAGTGAATGTGTGAGTGGCTGTATAGATCATTGTGAACTTGTATCAGGGATTGTATAAGAGAGAAAATATGTGTTAGTATATATTTGAATAAGTAAAGTTTGTATAACTGTATAGTTGAGGAAATGACGGTGTGATTGATTGTTTGCATGACTGACTAGTTGTGTGAGTAACTCCATGGATGAGTGACAGTCTGTGAGTGTCTGTTTACACTGATTGTATCTAAGGTTATATTAGAGTCTGAAGAAGTTCATTATATTATCACATGAATGATATCATGAGTGATGTCACCAGTGATGTCATTTGAGATGTCATCAGTGATGTCATCAGTGATGTCATTTGATATGTCATCAGTGATGTCATCAATGATGTAATTTGAGATGTCATCAGTGATGTCATTTGAGATGTCATCAGTGATGTCATCAGTGATGTCACTGACCATGTCATGAATGATGTAATATGTGACATCATCAGCAGTGGATTGCGGGTGCGCGATATATAGTTAGCGCATCTAACTATATATGGAATTTCAATGGTTTTATGCGAGTAAAATAAGGTTTTGTAAATGCTAATTCCTAACTATATATGGACTATAACCTATGGTTTTTTCATTGATATACATATATATTCACAGAAAAAACCATAGGTTATAGTGGATATATAGTTAGGAATTTGCATTTACAAAACCTTGAAAATTCAATGAAAAAACCATTGGTTTTAGGCCATATATAGTTAGGGATTTGCATTTACAAAACCTTATTTTACTCGCATAAAACCATTGAAATTCCATATATAGTTATAAGTGCTAACTATATATCGCGCACCCGCAATCCACTGCTGATGATGTCACATATTACATCATTCATGACATGGTTAGTGACATCACTGATGACATCACTGATGACATCTCAAATGACATCACTGATGACATCACTGATGACAACATGCAGTGACTGTATGTTTCTGTAAAGTTAAAATATCTCTTACATATTGAAGAATGAGTGTATATATAAGTGTCTGGATGAAGGATTTAGTAGGTGCATGACTGACTGACTGAGTGAGTGATTAAATGTGTCTCACTGAGTGCATGGGTTAGTGACTAAACTGTCTTAATTTGTACATCATTATGTCTGTTGTTCTGTAAACTGTTGCATGTGTTGATAAGTAGCTATATGAGTAACTATATGGGTTATTGATTGGTTGCCCAAGTATTTGTATGGGATACTGAGTGTGTGTGTAGGTGGCTGGGAGGTGTATGACTCTGTGCATAGATGTGTGAGCAGTTGATTCACTAGATGTATGGTTTCAAAAGTGCATGTGGAAACAGCTGTATGGGCGGTTGACTGTGTGCATGAGTGCATTGGAGAGTGAATGGATATCTCAGTGCTACATGTCAAAGTAAGTACATATGTAAAACACAGTACATGTGAGAGTTGACATATATAAATAACTGTGCATAAGAGCCAGTGAATGTGTGAGTGGCTGTATGGATCATTGTGAACTTGTATCAGGGATTGTATAATAGAGTAAATATGTGTTAGTATATGTTTGAATAAGTAAATTTTGTATAACTGTATACTTGAGGAAATGGAGGTGTGATTGATTCTTTGCATGACTGACTAGGTGTGTGAGTAACTCCATGGATGAGTGACAGTCTGTGAGTGTCTGTTTACACTGATTGTATCTAAGGTTATATTAGAGTCTGAAGAGGTTCATCGTATTATCACATGAATGATATCATCAGTGATGTTATCAGTCATGTCAAATGAGATGTTTTCAGTGATGTCATCAGTGATGTCATTTGAGATGTCATCAGTGATGTCATCAGTGATGTCACTAACCATGTCATGAATGATGTAATATGTGACATCATCAGCAGTGGATTGCGGGTGCGCGATATATAGTTAGCGCTTATAACTATATATGGAATTTCAATGGTTTTATGCGAGTAAAATAAGGTTTTGTAAATGCAAATCCCTAACTATATATGGCCTAAAACCAATGGTTTTTTCATTGAATTTTCAAGGTTTTGTAAATGCAAATTCCTAACTATATATCCACTATAACCTATGGTTTTTTCTGTGAATTTCATTGGTTTTTTAATAGCAAATATGAAAAGCTTTAAAATGTCAAGTACGTGATAGATGAAAACATTTTCGTATTTATGCACGCTGATGTGCTTTGAACGCTGCACCCCCCCCTCCCCTCTTTTGTCTTAGTAGTACTCTCTCTTTGCAGATAGTGAACGGTAGTTAACGCAAGCCTTTCCCCCCTTTTTAATCCGTCGTGCCTGCTTGTCTCTCCATTTGATTGATTGTTGTCCAAGCATTTACTGTTTTAGAATTCGTTCTCTTTGGATCATTCTCTATTTACAAACAAGCACAAAGTCGCAATACTCTGTTTAGTCTTTGCAGATAGTGAAAAATCGTGTAAAAAAAATAAAAGTAATCGAGCAAAATCAGTAGGCCACTAATTGGATCTCTTTTTGACCTCGCTAAAATAGAAATATTAGGAACAACCCTTCATGAGAAATACGAAAATAGTGAGATGAACTGAGCTCCACACCATGAGGGCTGCAAGACAGCTCGGCTCCATCACCCATCCCGCACAAAATAACGACAAACCCTATGCAAATATTAAAAATATAGACAACACACCAGCAAAGAAACAGGGTAAAACATTTTATTAAAAAACTATTTACATAACGTTGGTTTATAAGATGATATCAGTAGTGGACCGATGTGTGAATAGATCAAAAGCAGCACAAGGCTCCAAGATCCGGATGGCAAGCTCCTGGATGTTGGGTGCCATAGTTTAGAGTTCTGAATTTGAGCCTTTTTCAATGCCTGTGCTTTGTTGAATCAAAATGGCGGCTTGACACAAAGCTGACTCAAGCGTTGCTACTGATGCTATGCAGACCAAAACTGGTTTTCAGTTTGTACATTTTTCTAGATTTTTCAATCCAAGTTTGGTTGACTTTGTAGAACGATGGCTTCAAATTTTCAACATACGGTGTGGTGGCGCTGACTGGGAGGGGGCGCTTCGCTCCTGCCCCCTCCCCAAGTAAGATTTTCATACGTGAAAGTACGTTAATGGTTTTGGTCCCTGAGATGCTTCGATGTCACTGCCATTCTCAAATAGCATAAGTTCTGGATGTTGGGTGCCATAGTTAAGAGTTCTGAGCAGTGCTTGTTATACTGTCTGAAGCTTATTTCCACCTACTGCAGCTTCACTATTCTCAAAGTAAGTGAGTGTCGTTTGTGGACCTGACTGCATTAGAAAACAATGTGATATGTTAGCTTCCTAAACAGCTTGACGGAGGCCCCTGAGGGGCGGTGTGATGGCCATGGACTCGGAGAAGACGCTTGGCTCCGACACCCTCCCCAAGTCTTATAGCACTGGTGTAGCCTGAGATCGCCCCCGACATAGGCGGCCGGCTCCCGGGGCCGGCGGAACTTTTTGCCTTTTGATGACTCTTCAATTCTGGACCTTGTCCCACAATCCGTTTCACCTGAAGACAAGCTGTAGTGGGGCGCCCCTTTACCGTTTTAGTTGCCATTCCGCCCGCTTTTGCTACACTGTGCCTCTTCCGCCATTCAGCTGTTTACCGCCCGCTCTTGCGACTACAGGGTCTCGCTCATCATGTAGTTGAGTTGTTCCCGCTCTTGCGGTGCAGCGATAGGCGGCTGCCACAGGACTCTCAAAATGGCGGCCGGCTCTTCGGTTTTGGGCCTGGTCCACTAAAATGGCCCTGGGACACCTTGGAACTCGGACGCTTCCCTGATAGGGCTTGGGTCCCATTCTCGAAAAGCGTCCCCTCAGCCGTGAAGATTCTACAAAAGTCTTGGGGGCCTCCGACTCCCGCAGGCTTCTGGTGGGGAGCGGCTGCCATGATTGCTCGTGGAATGGCCACGACGGAGCTACGAGATGGTAGTGGTCTCATGCTGATGCCAGCTTTAGTCTGAAACATCCAGAAACACTGTAGACTACCAATTCGATCAGTTCCGGTAGCGCCCCAACATGACCCGGAAGAGAAGAACTTGCCCTCCCCTCTTTGACTGATGGTTCTTGTTGCCTGTCCCCTCTGTTGTCATTTAACAGAACTTTTTGGACTGCTGAAAGGGGTTGTGTTCTGAAC
The DNA here is from genome assembly GCF_964263255.1 of Lissotriton vulgaris. Classification (NCBI taxonomy): domain Eukaryota; kingdom Metazoa; phylum Chordata; class Amphibia; order Caudata; family Salamandridae; genus Lissotriton; species Lissotriton vulgaris. The sequence continues at coordinate 86,130 of NW_028252582.1, read as the reverse complement.
GCTGGTTGGTGGAGACATTTTGACTATATTCTTGACCTACGTTGTCGCGTAATGCGTTATATGACACGCCGCGTTAGCGCACCCGGAAGTGATCCGAGGCGCGGCGCGCAGCGCGTAACGTAAGCATAACAGGTCATGTGACTTGTTAATAAAACTTTTCATTGGTTCATTTTACTTTTGTTAATTTAATGATGAAAAGCTTGGTCATATGACCTAAAAATTACGCTTTTTATTGTTTTCGAACAATATTTTTTTTTCAAACATATGTTATAATATTCCAGGCTAATGTACTTTCCCGGAAAATTTACAACTGTCTTGCAAGTAAAATATATTCCTTTTTCGAGAAAAAGGGCGTTTCTTCCTTCCATGACGGAACCGTTGAGTAAAAGAGATTCGGCCTGCTGTCTTAGTCGCCGATACGCCTGATTATCAGATTCTTATCGATCACTTTATGTTGCAGACATGAAAAACACAACTGCCCTTGACCATTTATCTTTACTGCGTTCCTACATATTATACCTTTTATCCGTCATGTAATTGGACTGCTTTATTTCACTTGCCTTTTACTGATTCGAAAACAGTGACTAAAAGTAAAAACTTTACCAATGTAAATACTACTACCGTGTTTTGTTTTAAAAACCTTTATTGTGAAAATGTCAGTATACAAATACGGGCCTATAACCACGTGGGCCGGCCACGGAGCAAACTGAAATCGTATATGATGAGGAGACATTTACACTGTAGAGGAACGTAACGAGCGGGCCATTAGGTTGCAAGAACTAAGGTGTCTAACAGTTGCGGAATCGGTGGACATACATTTTGTAATTAAAATAGGACAGGGCCACTTACAATAACATTTTCTAGATATACATTTGCGGGCAAGGAGTTACGAGTCCCATTTATACCGGCGCCATTTTGGGCGAGGCCGGGCAGGTCCAAGATATAGTCAAAATGTCTCCACCAACCATCGGCCAGACCAGAACCCCTTTCGGCCCTTTATGCTACAAGATGGTGTCTTCCATTCAGAAAATATTGTTGGCAGCATTTTGAAAGGAAACAGAAACAGCCGTTCTCCTAGTGAGTTTCACATTGTTACATTTAGGAAGAATGTTGAAGAGTAGTATGTGGAAAATCTGAAGCCATTTTTCTACAAACTCTCAATTAGACTTGGATGGAAAAAAAAAACCTGAAGAATGTACAAACTGAAAACCAATTTTTGTCTGTATAGCATCAACAGTAACGCTTGAGTCAGCTTTGTGTCAAGCCGCCATTTTCATTCACTCAATAGCGTCCCCCTACACACATTCAGGGACCTGGTCGTGTCTTCAGATGAAACGGATTGTAGGAAAAGAAGCAGAAAGGAAAAGGAAAAAAGTTCTGCTGGACACCACCTTGGGCAATAGTGAAGCTGCAAAAGGTGCAAATAAGCTTCAGACAGTCTTCAACTTACTCTGATTCTTATAATAAACTTCAGATAGTCTTACAAGCACTGCTCAGAACTCTCAACTGAGGCACTCAACATCCAGGACTTGCCATTCGGATCTTGGCGCCTTGTGCTGGTTCCGACCTATTCACACATCGGTCCACTACTGACATCACCTCATAAGCCAACGGGGCACCCCACGCCGACTTTCGGCGCAGCATTGTAGGATGGCCACACCAGTGCGGCAACTTGCTGCACACAACATCGGGGCCATCCAGATCTCGGCGCGTTCGACTCACTGTACCGCAACAGTGACCGCAACTCAGCTGGACACGCCGTCTTTCGGCGCAGCATTGTAGGATGGCCACACCAGTGCGGCAATTTGCTGGACACCATCTCGGTGCCATCCGGATCTCGGCGCGTTCGAGTCACTGTACCGCAACAGTGACCGCAATTCAGCTGGACACGCCGTCTTTCGGCGCAGCATTGTAGGATGGCCACACCAGTGCGGCAATTTGCTGGACACCACCTCGGTGCCATCCGGATCTCGGCGCGTTCGAGTCACTGTACCGCAACAGTGACCGCAACTCAGCTGGACACGCCGTCTTTTGGCGCAGCATTGTAGGATGGCCACACCAGTGCGGCAATTTGCTGGACACCACCTCGGTGCCATCCGGATCTCGGCGCGTTGTGCTGCCTTCGGCCTATTCGCACATCGGTCCGCTACTGACGCCGCCTCACGTGCCAACGGATTTTCTACGCTTTTTGTAGCCCTATGCCGCATAACAGGTCATGTGACTTGTTTATAAAACTTTTCATTGGTTCATTTTACTTTTGGTTTCCTAAAGATGGAAGGCTTGGTCATATGACCTAAAAATAACACTTTTCATTGCTTTAGAACATTTTTTTTTCCCAAACGATGAAAGCCCCACCTTGTTTCTGGATCATTCAGACTGAAGCTGGCGTCAGCATGAGAGCACCACCATCTCGTGGCTCCGTCGTGGTCATTCCGCGAGCAATCATGGCAGCCGCTCCCCACCGGAAGCCTGCGGGAGTCGGGGGCCCCCAAGACTTTTGTAGAATCTTCACGGCTGAGGGGACGCTTTTCGAGAATGGAGCCCAAGCCCTAGCAGGCAAGCGTCCGAGTTCCAAGGTGTCCCAGGGCCATTTCAGTGGACCAGGCCCAAAACCGAGGAGCCGTCCGCCATTTTAAGAGCCATGTGGCAGCCGCCTATCGCTGCACTGCAAGAGTGGAAGCAACTCAACAACATGGTGAGCGAGACGCTGTAGCCGCAAAAGCGAGCGCAACTCAGCTAGATGGCCGCCACCTGGGGAGGCCCGTTCACGCCGCCTGCCCCACCCCCGGGCCGCCGCACGCCAATTTTCGGAGCAGCATTGTAGGATACCAAAACCAGTGCGGCAGTTTACTGGACATCACCTGGGTGCCTGTCGTACATGTTGTGTCAGCCATGTGACACTGGACACAGTCCCATCAACATCTCAACGCGTTCTGCTGCCTTGGGACTATTCGCACAACAGACCGCTACTGACGAGGCCTCCCCCCGCACCACCCGGGACGCCCCACGCTGTTTTTCTGTGCTGCATTGTAGGATCCCAAAACCAGTGCGGCACCCAGGCGACATCACCTGGGTGCCGTCCAGAACTCTGCACGTTGTGCTGCCTTGGGACTATATGCACAAAAGACAGCTTCTAACCATTGTTGCTTTTTGTGTTGAAAAATGTTTAAATGTTTTTAGTTTTTGTTCCGTTCGTTATAGTTAATAGTTAATAAAGTTTTATAATCTTACTTTGTTGGAGTGTTATCTATTTTTTTTAAAACGGGTGAATGGGGCCTTGAATCAGGTTATTGTCATGTGTGGGCTTTGGAAGTGTGCTGCTGCAGGATCGGACATTTCAAACTCAAATGCACGTTCTTTTTCTTACCTTTCCGAAGCATGGAGCGCAATAGCAGGCAGAGAAAGGGTGATGCACGTGTTGAACACTACCTGACCTGGCAAGTTGCTGGCAGTGCCCCCCCCCGCCCGCTCCTGAAAGAGGACACACACACACCGCCGCCCGAGTACTTCACAAATCTTTAAAAGACCATGCGCTTGTTCATGAGGCTTAAATGGTTTATCACCTCTTCTAGAACCCCTGCATCGACCCTCTGACGTTTCCTGGAAAAATTACCATGTAACACAATACCAAGCCCTGTCAGCTGAAACCCCCAAGGAATCGTGGGGCATATTATCAAGGGGGTTTATCTCCGCTTTTTTGGCTTTAAAAGCCAAGAAAGCGGAGATAAAAATATCTCCCTATTACCAAGCTGTCGCTAACACCAGTTAGTGACAGCTAAAAGGAGATAGCGACCATCTTGGGCCCCGCTTTGCATGTCAGTGATACTTATCACTAATGACATGCAAAGTGGCGTGCCAAGATGTTAGCGACTGGAAACAGTCCCTAACATCGCTATCTTCTATTACCAACTTTTGGAGATATTCGCGCTAAGCGCGAATATCTCCAAAATCTAACACCTGCCCTGAGCAGTTCTTAGCCATGTTATCCAATGGGAGGTGGATAACATGGCTAAGAGCATTTGCTCGATAATACATGAATATCGCTGACTTTTCTGCGATAATAGCAAGGTTTATCTGCGATAAAAATCGCCGATGTGCGGCGATAATTTTTGTCTCTAAACAAGTTAGAGACAAAAATTATCGCTAGTTGTTCGTAATATGCCCCCGGGTTTTTGCTTGCAGAAATCGGGAGGCGGGAGACTAGCACTGAAATCAGTAGTCACACGCCTGAATCGGGAGGGTTGGCATGTCTGAATTCTCTACAGCTGGGGCCATAAACTACATCCGCAGGGGTAGGTGATAGCCTAGGTCCGGCCTGGACAATCGGACACAGAGGAAGAGGAGTGTCAGAGGGTGCGGTAGTGAATAGGGTGAAAGAGAGGTGTCGGGAGGGCACAGGGTGTGATTCTCAGAGAAGAGCAGCGCAGATGGGGGGAAGTATATGGCCCATGCATGAGAGAGAGAGCGGGGATGACCAGTGCGTGGGGGAGATGCTTGCGAGGGTGGGGAGCCATGCTGAGGATCGGCGGCGTGCAGAGAGTGGCCCTGGTCAAGGCATCTAAAATGGCTGCCGTGCACGACAAAATTGTGGCATTGGACAAAAAGGCAAGATGGCGCAGACAATGTTTTTCAATAAGGATTCATTTATAACAAAATATTTACTCGCAGTGACAAAATGGTGGTCAACACTTCCTGATTTCCATCGAATCGAACGTTAACAAACGTCACGCAGCAAAAAAAAAAAAAAAAAAAAAAAAAGCTCACGCACAGAGCAGTTTTTAACCATGTTATCCAATGGAAGGTGGATAACACGGCTAAGAGCATTTGCTGGATAATGCATGAATATCGCTGACTTTTCAACGATACTCATGCATTGTGGCCGATGTGCGGCGATAATTTTTGTCTCTAAACAATTAAAACGAAGCACAAAATGGCGAATTCCCGTTTCGCTACCAGTTTGCGGCCCAGTTCGCGGCCCGTGAAGCGCTTCTACCGTGAAAAATCATTTTTTTTTTCTTTTCCCCACGGGACCCTTTAATAACCCCAACAACATTCCTAGGGGGTCAAGAGGGGGATACCTTGCCCCCTTTCATTAAATTCCCCTTTCGTTTTTCACCTCTTCTTCTCTCTCGATCCTACCGAGAGACAAGATGGCGGCCGCTCCGGACTGTCACGCAGCAAAAAAAAAAAAAGCTCACGCACAGCCGCTGGAAGAGATGTATCAACATATATCAGCCTCCTCAGCCACCCTCAGGAAACATAGGGGATTAGGATACGTCTCCCGCACCCCCTTATACCTAATAATTTAATTAACGAAGCACAAAATGGCGAATTCCCGTTTCGCTACCAGTTTGCGGCCCAGTTCGCGGCCCGTGAAGCGCTTCTACCGTGAAAAATCATTTTTTTTTTCTTTTCCCCACGGGACCCTTTAATAACCCCAACAACATTCCTAGGGGGTCAAGAGGGGGATACCTTGCCCCCTTTCATTAAATTCCCCTTTCGTTTTTCACCTCTTCTTCTCTCTCGATCCTACCGAGAGACAAGATGGCGGCCGCTCCGGACTGTTTAGAATGTTGACAGACACCGGAGAGCCAATCAGCTTTCTGCGCGCAAAGTTCCGAAACGCGAAAAGTAAGCGAACCGGATCGCTGCCCGGAGCGCTGTTACAGATATATATCTTGATTTAAACGTTGATTTCTCAAAATCCACTGAAGCACATATATTGAGACCTAGCAAAGGCACATCGGGCTAACAGTCCCTACAATTTTGCCAAGTTTCGTGCAAATCCATTCAGCCGTTCGAGCTAAAAGTGAGTCCAACCGCCCTATGGAAAACTCAATGTAAAAAACGCGTTTTGGGACCCCCCTTTTTTCTCAGCCCCCCCTTGACGAAACCCCACCAAATTTTCAGGGGCTGCTCAGAAACAAAATGTGCCATTTTCCTGAAACTTTCAGCCGATTCCGTCCACAAACGCCAAAGTTATTAGACATAGAATTTTCAGAAATCCCATAGGGAATTAATCCTAACTATATATACCTACTGGCGAACGCCAGTAGGTAATATATATATATAATATATATATATAATATATATAATATATATATATAATAATATGGAAATTTGGGGGGGGTTCGTCAAGGGGGGGCTGAGAAAAAAGGGGGGGTCCCAAAACACGTTTTTCCCATGTTAATTTCCATAGGGCGGTTGGCCTCACTTTTAGCCCGAACGGCTGAATGGATTTCCACGAAACTTGGCAAAATTGTAGGGACTGTTAGCCCGATGTGCCTTTGCTAGGTCTCAATATATGTGCTTCAGTGGATTTTGAGAAATTAACATTTAAAACAAGATATATATCTGTAACAGCGCTCCGGGCAGCGCTCCGGTTCGCGAACTTTTCGCGTATCGGAACTTTGCGAAGCGAAGCTGATTGGCTCTCCGGTGTCTGTCAACATTCTAAACAGTCCGGAGCGGCCGCCATCTTGTCTCTCGGTAGGATCGAGAGACAAGAGGAGGCCAAAACAAAGGGGGAAATGAAGGAAAGGGGGCAAGGTAGACCCCTTCTGACCCCCTAGGATTGATGAGGGGGATATTATAGAGCCACGCCGGGCCCCAAAAAAAAAAAAAAATTCCGATTTTTTTCGCCGTAGAGACGCGTCTTGGTTCGCGAACCGGGCAGCTAACCAGGAAGCTAACCGGCAGTGTAACCCAAAAAAAAAAAAATAATAATCCGATTTTTTTCGCCGTAGAGACGCGTCTTGGTACGCGAACCGGGCAGCTAACCGGGCAGCTAACCGGGAAGCTAACCGGCAGTGTAACCCAAAAAAAAAAAAAAAAAAATCCGATTTTTTCGCCGTAGAGACGCGTCTTGGTACGCGAACCGGGCAGCTAACCGGGAAGCTAACCGGCAGTGTAACGGGAGTCTGAGGAGTAGCTGATTGGCTGTCAATATTGTAAACAGTCCGGAGCGGCCGCCATCTTGTCTCTCGGTAGGATCGAGAGACAAGAGGAGGCCAAAACAAAGGGGGAAATGAAGGAAAGAGGGCAAGGTAGACCCCTTCTGACCCCCTAGGATTGATGAGGGGGATATTATAGAGCCACGCCGGGCCCAAAAAAAAAAAAAAATCCGATTTTTTCGCCGTAGAGACGCGTCTTGGTACGCGAACCAGGCAGCTAACCGGGCAGCTAACCGGGAAGCTAACCGGCAGTGTAACCCAAAAAAAAAAAAAAAATCCGATTTTTTCGCCGTAGAGACGCGTCTTTGTACGCGAACCGGGCAGCTAACCGGGCAGCTAACCGGGAAGCTAACCGGCAGTGTAACGGGAGTCTGAGGAGTAGCTGATTGGCTGTCAATATTGTAAACAGTCCGGAGCGGCCGCCATCTTGTCTCTCGGTAGGATCGAGAGACAAGAGGAGGCCAAAACAAAGGGGGAAATGAAGGAAAGAGGGCAAGGTAGACTCCTTCTGACCCCCTAGGATTGATGAGGGGGATATTATAAAGCCACGCGGGGCCAAAAAAAAAACAAAAAAAAAATCCGATTTTTTCGCCGTAGAGACGCGTCTTGGTACGCGAACTGGGCAGCTAACCAGGCAGCTAACCGGGAAGCTAACCGGCAGTGTAACGGGAGTCTGAGGAGAAGCTGATTGGCTGTTATCATTGTAAACAGTCTGGAGCGGCCGCCATCTTGTCTCTCTGTGGGATCGAGAGACAAGAGGTGGAAAAAAAAAGGTGTAAATGAATGAAAGGGGTAAGGCAGACCCCTCCTGAACCCCTAGGATTGATGAGGGGGCTATTAAAGTTCCCTGGGGGGTGAAAAAAAAAAATTTGCGATTTTTCGCGGTAAAGGTGCTTCCTGGTACGTTAACCAGGCAGCTAACCGGCAGCGTAACGGGAGTCCGACATATTGTGTTTTTTGAACGTTTGTGATATGTGCACGTGTGGATTTTGTCTAATTAAGGTTAAAAAAATATATATATATCTTTAAGCGTGTTCTGGCGCGCTTACGTTTTGGGTTTGGTTTGCGCTGCAGAGACGATACGTCACGGTTATGCGATGCATCATGAGGCGTCTCACGGGCTACGTGATACGTCACTTAATAAAGAATATATTTTACAGCTATAGATATTAGCTTTTAAAAAACCAATGAAATTCACAGAAAAAACCATAGGTTATAGACCATATATAGTTAGGAATTTGCATTTACAAAACCTTGAAAATTCACTGAAAAAACCATAGGTTATAGACCATATATAGTTAGGGATTAGCATTTAAAAAACCTTATTTTATTTGCACAAAACCATTGAAATTCCATATATAGTTAGTTGCACTAACTATATATCGCGGACCCGCAATCCACTGCTAATGATGTCACATATTACATCATTCATGACATGGTCAGTGACATCACTGATGACATCACTGATGACATCTCAAATGACATCACTGATGACAACACCCAGTGACTGTATGTTTCTGTAAAGTTAAAATATGTCTTACATATTGAAGAATGAGTGGATGTATAAGTGTCTGGATGAAGGATTTAGTAGGTGCATGACTGACTGTATGAGAGAATGATTAAATGTGTCTCACTGAGTGCATGGGTTAGTGATTAAAGTGTCTTAATTTGGCAATCATTATTTATGTTCTTCTGTAAACTGCTGCATGTTTAAATCAGTAGCTATATCAGTAACTATATGGGTTATTGAATGGTTGCCCAAGTATTTGTATGGGAGACTGAGTATGTGTGTGGGTGGCTGGGAGGTGTATAACTCTGTGCATAGATGTGTGAGCAGTTGATTCCCTAGGTGTATGGGTTCAAAAGTGCATGTAGAAACAGCTGTATGGACACTTGACTGTGTGCATGAGTATATTGGTGAGTGAATGGATATCTCAGTTCTACATGTCAAAGTAAGTACATATGTAAAACACACTCCATGTGAGAGTTGACATATATAAATAACTGAACATAAGAGCCAGTGAATGTGAGAGTGGCTGTATGAATCATTGTGAACTTGTATCAAGGATTGTATACGAGAGTAAATATGTGTTAGTATATGTTTGAATAAGTAAGGTGTGTATAACTGTATAGTTAAGGAAATGGAGATGTGATTGATTCTTTGCATGACTGACTAGGTGTGTGAGTAACTCCATGGATGTGTGACAGTCTGTGAATGCCTGTTTACACTGAGTGTATCTAAGGTTATATTAGAGTCTGAAGATGTATTATCACATAAATGATATCATCAGTGATGTAATCAGTAATGTCAAATGAGATGTCAGTGATGCCATCAGTGATGTCATTTGAGATGTCATCAGTGATGTCATCAGTGATGTCATTTGAGATGTCATCAGTGATGTCATCAGTGATGTCACTGACCATGTCATGAATGATGTAATATGTGACATCATTAGCAGTGGATTGCGGGTCCGCGATATATAGTTAGTGCAACTAACTATATATGGAATTTCAATGGTTTTGTGCAAATAAAATAAGGTTTTTTAAATGCTAATCCCTAACTATATATGGTCTATAACCTATGGTTTTTTCAGTGAATATATATATATATATATATATATATATATATACATATTCACTTAAAAAACCATAGGTTTCAGGCCTTCTATAGTTAGGAATTAGCATTTAAAAAACCATTGAAATTGCTCCTATATAGTTAGTTGTACTAACTATATTTCGCGCACCCGCAATCCACTGCTGATGATGTCACATATTACATCATTCATGACATGGTCAGTGACATCACTGATGACATCACTGATGACATCTCAAATGGCATCACTGATGACATCACTGATGACATTTCATTTGATATCACTGATCACATCACTGATGATATCATTCATGTGATAATACGATGCACCTCCTCACACTCTAATATAACCTTTGATACACCCAGTGTTAAATATAGACTACCATTCTTGAAACCATTGACACACCAATACCAGTTACTACATACGCACTCACTGATTCCTAGGTCTACACACACATTCACTCATTCACCCATAGAATCACTCATACATACAGTCACTCATCAATACAACACTATCATATGCACTCATACACCTATATAGACACTCACACACTGCCACTCATCCATGGAGTTACTCACACACCTAGTCAGTCATGCAAAGAATCAATCACACTTCCATTTCCTCAACTATACAGTTATACACACAAAACCTTACTTATTCAAACATATACTAACACATACCTACTCTCTTATACAATCACTGATACAAGTACACAATGATCCATATAGCCACTCGCACATTCACTGGCTCTCATGTATAGTCATTTATATATCGCAACTCTCACATGCACTGTGTTTTACATATGTACTTACTTGCACATGTAGCACTGAGATATCCATTCACTCACCAACACACCCATGCACACAGTCAACCGCCCATATAGCTGTTTCCACATGCACTCTTGAACTCATACACCTAGTAAATCAACTGCTCACACATCTATGCACAGAGTCACACACCTCCCAGCCACCCACACACACACACTCAGTCTCCCATTCAAATACTTTGGCAACCAATCAATAACCCATATAGCCACTCACATAGCTACTGATCAACACATGCAGCAGCTTACACAACAACAGACATACTGATGCACACATTCAGACAGTTTAGTCACTAACCCATGCATTTAGTAAGATACATTTAATCACTCACTCATACAGTCAGTCACACACCTACTAAATCCTTCATCCAGACACTTATACATCCACTCATTCTTCAATATGTAAAACATATTTAAACTTTACAGAAACACACAGTCACTGGATGATGTGATCAGTGATGTCAAATGAGATGTCATCAGTGATGTCATTTGAGATGTCATCAGTGATGTCATTAGTGATGTCACTGACCATGTCAATAATGTAATATGTGACATCATCAGCAGTGGATTGCGGGTGCGCGAAATATAGTTAGTACAACTAACTATATAGGAGCAATTTCAATGTTTTTTTAAATCCTAATTCCTAACTATATAAGGCCTGAAACCTATGGTTTTTTAAGTGAATATATATATATATATATATATATATATATATATATATATATATATATATATATTACCTACTGGCGGTCGCCAGTAGGTATATATAGTTAGGATTTTTTCCCTATGGGATTTCTGAAAATTCTATGCCTAATAACTTTGGCGTTTGTGGACGGAATTGGCTGAAATTTTCAGGAAAATGGCACATTTTGTTTCTGAGCAGCCCTTGAAAATTAGGGGGGGTTTTGTGGAGGGGGGGCCGAGAAAAAAGGGGGGTCCCAAAACGCATTTTTTCCATGTTAATTTCCTTAGGGCGGTTGGACTCACTTTTAGCCCGAACGGCTGAATGGATTTGCACGAAACTTGGCAAAATTGTAGGGACTGTTAGCCCGATGTGCCTTTGCTAGGTCTCAATATATGTGCTTCAGTGGATTTTGAGAAATTAACGTTTAAATCAAGATATATATCTGTAACAGCGCTCCGGGCAGCGATCCGGTTAGCGAACCTTTCGCGTATCGGAACTTTGCGATGCGAAGCTGATTGGCCCTCCGGTGTCTGTCAACATTCTAAACAGTCCGGAGCGGCCGCCATCTTGTCTCTCGGTAGGATCGAGAGACAAGAGGAGGCCAAAACAAAGGGGGAAATTACCATAAGGGGGCATAGTAGATCCTCGTTGACCCCCTAGGTTTTATGTGGAGGTTTTAAAAGGGCCTAGGAGGGTCCCAAAAAAAAAAAAATTTTTTTTTTTTTGCGTGGTAAGCACCAAGTTCGCGAACCGGAAAGCGTTCTGGGCAGCGAACTTTAAGGATAAAAGAATGATAGACTTTTCTAATACTGTATGTTAATTATTTGTTGTTTTTGTTCGTTTTTTTTTGTTTTCTTTTTTTTAAAGTTTTTTTTTATTTTGATTGTTTTTCATAATTTATTAAACTTTCTAACATTTCAGTGTCTGAAATGTCATTATTTTCTTGAAATATTCTTTGCAATCTGTGAGGTTGTAAAATGTCCTCATTTGCAAGGAGGGCATCTACTGCTTGGACACATTGCAGCAGTTCATTATCCAAGCTTTCATCCATAAATTCCATGTCAATTTGTTCAATCAATTCCTGGCTGCTCTCTTGCAGGTCCATCTCAAAAGAAACTTGCTGCTCGCCTTCCATTTTGCCTGAAATTTGGATTAAAAAAATATATATTAGTAGAGATAGGGCAATGTTGGGATTAATTTTAGATAGTCAGTTTTTATCAGTGAATTTATCTTTTGGCAGTGTATAGTATCAGAGTGGAAATAGGACTATAAAAAAGTGTATGTGATGTAACCAAGACAAGCCTAACTCCATTCATAACTATAACAGAGAAGTCTATCTAAATACATTACTACTACAGAGGGATAGTGTATATCTAGCAGAAAAAGTCTACTATATTAAGTTATAGTGCACAATATATTTCATTTTTAGAAATTATAACTTACCTTCACAAAGAAGTTGAAGTTTTTGGAAGCTATTGAAATGTGAGGTACAACAAGAAGTAGTAGTCAAAATGGCTGTGTTTCCTTCTCTTCCTTTATATATATACAGGTATATAACCAATCAAATGTCAGGTAATAAAAGTAGAAAATGAAAGTAACATTTTCATTGGTTGTCAATTCCAACACTTCAGATGTGTTTAGTGAAGTAATTTACCTCACGGTACTTAGAGAGGTCTACAGGCTTAATGGCTAAATGGAATTTCAATCAAATTTGTGAAAATGAAAGGAATTGTTATGTAGTATGAGCTAATCTATATTTGGTGAGAGTGTCTCTAGTCGTTTTTCTGTAAATTACTTTCCCACCTTTTTTTTAGGACCGCTTTCCGGGAAGCGGCCCGGTTAGCGAACCTTAAGCGTCACGGGAGTCCACCATTTTGTGTTTCGGTCGCATTAAGATACAAGATGGAGGGCAAATAATGTTTAGAATGGGTAGAAGGGGTCATGGTAGACTTATCTTGACCCTCTAGGTTTTCTGAGGGTGGCTGAGGAGGCTTATATGTGCGGAAAAAAAAAAATTTTTTAAAAATTCCGCGAGGTTAGCTTTCGGTTCGCGAACCGGGTAGCGCCCCGGGGAGCGAATTTTGTGGAAAATTAATGAAAAAAGTTAGAAAAAAATAATAATTGTGAGTGATCAGATGAAGGGTAGCTCTGAGAAGAGCTTTTGGGTTTATGGTACATTTAGGTACTTATAAGTAGGTACCAATGCACAGTCTTAAATTCAGAATGAAAATTCTGTTGCCCTCATCTGAGAAGTGAACTCCATCTCCTCTGTAGATATCTTGCATGTAGTAACGCAAGTTATTGTTGTACAGAGAGCCCATTCCATGGTCTCTCATGAAAGCTGAAACAGATTTGTTTACATGCTTCCTCGCTTTCTCAATTTGTGGACAAAATTGGTTGGACCACCTCCATTTCTGTCTTTGGCATATATTGGAATATACCAAGGCAGTTTGAGGAAAAAGTGCCATTAATTGCTCAAAGGTGTCCTTTAAAAGCATTTCCAGACCTACCCCTGTCAAAGTGCCCAAATCATTACCTCCACAGTGCACTATTAACAGGTCAGGTTTTGGCAAATGCATAAAGGTTTTCACCAATGGTATCAATTGGTGACATTTTAATCCTCTTTGGCCCAACCACTTAATTTCCACATCTTGTAAATTGAGGTTAGGTAAATTTCTGTTCTCAGCATACCTTTGAGCCCAGTGGATGTAACTATGTCCAACAATCCAGACCTTAAACATGGTGGGAGAAGGTTGTTCTGCAGTCAGATGAAGTGTGGTAATGAAAGGGCAGTTGAAACAGTAGGAGTTTCTAAAGAAAAAAAAGTGTGGATTTCCAATGCTAATGATTCATTAGCAGTGATTGGTGCATTTCCATTTCTGAAAACAGAAAGTTAGGGTGCATGGATGTGTTCTTTGAAACATGTAATTTGAATGGTCAAGGAAGAAACATTTAATGAAAGATTGCACTGGATACGCAGGTGCACTGAGAGTTCAGAGTTCAATTGAAACATTGTTGTGTGAATTTGCAAACATGAGAGGTCTTCCAGGAGGTGGTTGCTATGGAGACAAGGCAGAGAGGGCAGAGGGGGGAAGGGTTTTGATTTAAAAAAAGTGAGGGAAGAGGTATGATTGGCTAATATGAGAGATATGTGAAATGAATATCTGTATTTCTGTGCTTTCAATAGCTGCAGCCTTTGGAGTGCATCCTTTTTCTTCTGCTGAAGACAATTTGGTGTATTTCTGAGACTGTTTTCAAAACTCAAAAAATATTTGCTAAGGTGAGAAAAGATTTATTTAATTTAGATAGAGAATAGTATGATTTAAGGAGAAAATGATGAAGAAAGCTGTGTTTTTAAAATGTGGTTTTGTCTCTAGTGATATACTAATAGAATTAGTTTCATAGAGAAATTGTAATTGCATATTTGGTGTAGCATTCTGGCATGCAGTAACACAAGTTATTGTGGTACATGGAGCCCATTCCATGGTCTGTTATGTAAGCTGAAACAGATATGTTGTTTTTAAAAACGATTTAAGAAATCAATTACATTTCTGGATATGTACTGCTAGAGCTTCATAGGTTGTTTTGAGCCATATTTATAAGGCATTTGAGTGTCTAAGATGTTATGTTTTCCTTTTAAAATGTAAAGTGTTCCTCATGGGGCAAGTGTCTTGTAAATACGCTCCCACTTGTGCTTTGCAAATTTAGATTTTGATTATGGGAGTTACATAGCCATGTTAATAATGTCCAAACAATGGTGATAGGGCATTCAAGAAAACGTTTTTCTGTGTCTCTAGGACATTTTCAGTCCTTTCTTCTTGAATGCAGGTATACAATTGATTTATATGCTGTGTTTAAAAACGAATTTTCAAATCAATTACATTTCTTGATATGTACTGTTAGAGCTTCATAGGTTGTTTGGGGTCATATTTAGAAGGCATTTTAGTGTCTTTGATGTTATGTTTCCCTTTTTAAATGGAAAGCGTTCCTCATGGGGCCCTGAGCAGTTCTTAGCCATGTTATTTAATAGGAAGTGGATAACATGGCTAAGAGCATTTGCTGGAAAATGCATGAATATCGCTGACTTTTCTGCGATATTCATGTATTGCGGCCGTTTTTTTCGCATTTGCGAGCAGTTCTTAGCCATGTTATCCAATGGGAGGTGGATAACATGGCTAAGAGCATTTGCTGGATAATGCATGAATATCGTTGACTTTTCAGCGATATTCATGCATTGCGGCCGTTTTTAATCGCATTTGTGATAAACAATTACATTTCTTGATATGTACTTTTAGAGCTTCATAGGTTGTTTGGGGTCATATTTAGAAGGCATTTTAGTGTCTTTGATGTTATGTTTACCTTTTTAAATGGAAAGCGTTCCTCTTGGGGCAAGTGTCTTGTAAATACGCTCCCACTTGCGCTTGGCAAATTTAGATTTTGATTATGGGAGTTACCTAGCCATGTTAATAGTGTCCAGAAAATGGTGCTAGGGCATTCCAGAAAACACTTTCATGTGTCTCAAGGACATTTTTAGTCATTTCTTCATGAATGCAGGTATACAATTGATTTATATGCTGTGTTTAAAAACGAATTTTGAAATCAATTAAATTTCAGGATATGTACTGTTAGAGCTTCATAGGTTGTTTGGGGTCATATTTAGAAGGCATTTTAGTGTCTTTGATGTTATTTTTCCCTTTTTAAATGGAAAGCGTTCCTCATGGGGCCCTGAGCAGTTCTTAGCCATGTTATTTAATAGGAAGTGGATAACATGGCTAAGAGCATTTGCTGGAAAATGCATGAATATCGCTGACTTTTCTGCGATATTCATGCATTGCGGCCGTTTATTTTCCCATTTGCAAGCACTTCTTAGCCATGTTATCCAATGGGAGGTGGATAACATGGCTAAGAGCATTTGCTTCAAAGGTTGTTTGGGGTCATACACCATTTTTGGGAAATTATTAACATGCCTATGTAACTCCCATAATCAAAATCTAAATTTGCCAACCGCAGGTGGGAGCGTATTTACAATAAATTTGCACCATGAAGAACGTAAAATAGCATAATAGACACTCAAATGCCTTATAAATATGACCCAAAACATCTTATGAAGCACTAGTAGTGCATATTTCCAGAAATGTATTGGTTTTCATTTAATGATTCACTTCATTGGTAGGCCTTCACATGTTTTTTTACCTTGGTTTTTTTCAGTGAAAATCTTATCTGCAACCATGTGTTGGCCTCGAGCAGTTCTTAGCCATGTTATCCAATGGGAGGTGGATAACATGGCTAAGAGCATTTGCTGGATAATGCATGAATATCGTTGACTTTTCAGCGATATTCATGCATTGCGGCCGTTTTTAATCGCATTTGTGATAAACAATTACATTTCTTGATATGTACTTTTAGAGCTTCATAGGTTGTTTGGGGTCATATTTAGAAGGCATTTGATTGTCTTTGATGTTATGTTTACCTTTTTAAATGGAAAGCGTTCCTCTTGGGGCAAGTGTCTTGTAAATACGCTCCCACTTGCGCTTGGCAAATTTAGATTTTGATTATGGGAGTTACCTAGCCATGTTAATAGTGTCCCAAAAATGGTGCTAGGGCATTCCAGAAAACACTTTCATGTGTCTCAAGGACATTTTTAGTCATTTCTTCATGAATGCAGGTATACAATTGATTTATATGCTGTGTTTAAAAACGAATTTTGAAATCAATTAAATTTCAGGATATGTACTGTTAGAGCTTCATAGGTTGTTTGGGGTCATATTTAGAAGGCATTTTAGTGTCTTTGATGTTATTTTTCCCTTTTTAAATGGAAAGCGTTCCTCATGGGGCCCTGAGCAGTTCTTAGCCATGTTATTTAATAGGAAGTGGATAACATGGCTAAGAGCATTTGCTGGAAAATGCATGAATATCGCTGACTTTTCTGCGATATTCATGCATTGCGGCCGTTTTTTTTCCCATTTGCAAGCACTTCTTAGCCATGTTATCCAATGGGAGGTGGATAACATGGCTAAGAGCATTTGCTTCAAAGGTTGTTTGGGGTCATACACCATTTTTGGGAAATTATTAACATGCCTATGTAACTCCCATAATCAAAATCTAAATTTGCCAACCGCAGGTGGGAGCGTATTTACAATAAATTTGCACCATGAAGAACGTAAAATAGCATAATAGACACTCAAATGCCTTATAAATATGACCCAAAACATCTTATGAAGCACTAGTAGTGCATATTTCCAGAAATGTATTGGTTTTCATTTAATGATTTACTTCATTGGTAGGCCTTCACATGTTTTTTTACCTTGGTTTTTTTCAGTGAAAATCTTATCTGCAACCATGTGTTGGCCTCACCTCAAATAAACAAAACAGGTGATGGACTGAATGTGGATCAATGACACACATTCACCCCAGTCTAAAGATCTGGGCCTAAACAAATCTTTAGATAGGCTACATCTTATCGTCATCCTGAATTAATCATTTAAAATATTAGGGAGTGATTTATGATTGTTGTATGCCTGTTTTGTACCATTGAGTGTCATTTTTGTGATGCAGTGCTGGTGGAAAACATTTGCTATGTTAAATAATTAGTACGGCATTAAGTTTTAGATGACTGTTATTTATTTACTGTTTGGTAATAGTGGTTAATAACATTTTATATTATATTTTTCCACAGATTCAACTGCAGATTCTTTCATAGGTTGGAAAATGCCTACAAAAAGTAGAATAAGAAAGGCTAGAAAACGTCAAAGACAGCAGGATGATGTTTTATTGCAGCAGTCCTCTTCCCCAAATACTTGTCAAAACAGCAACAAAGGTCCGGGTAAGAGCACGAAATCATTCTTAAGAAATATTTGTAGTAAAAAAACTTTTGCTCAAAAAAATGTTTCAGTCCACAAAAAGAAAAGTAATTTAAATGGAAAGGAGAGACCCATCACAAATGTTACTGGTAGAGGAAGAGATAACTCTGTGCATGATAGTAGAAGGAAACAACAGTTTAGGGACATTCGAAATATTAGTTAATTTATTGAAAAATATTAAAAAGAAAGGCCAACAGAAAGCGGCATTTTATAAGAAGAAGAAAAATGTAGAGAAAATTATTGATCATGCTTTTGAAATTAAGCGAAAGTTGTTTATTTTGGTAATCAATAGAATTAGGAAACTAAGCAAGGTAATTTCTGATTTCAAAACAAAAAGTAGATGGAAGAGAGTAGTAAATCGTACTAACTTTTGTGAAGTTTTTTCCGGAGAATGGATGCATAGTTCAAGTTGTGAGGCATTTTTTAATGAGGAGAGTTATTTTCAGGATAATGATTTGGTGTTTGCAGTTGACACCAGTGGTCGAGCTTATGAAGTGAAGGATGGTTGTCCAGTTGAAAAAGAACAACTTGTGACAACAGAGACAGAAGAGGCGCTAAGTGATGAGGTTTTAGGAAGACGTCCTAAGGGTCCTGTGTACATTTGGAAGTGTAGTTCTATTTGCAGTGTGCGACAGGTTTCCATCAATTTGCTTTGTGATTTTATACGGACATTTAATAAGAAAAGTTTGAAGCAGAAAATGAAGTTGTTGCAAGATTTAGATCCTTGCAGAGTGAGACAAATGACAGGTTTGCGTGGTCATTCACTGGCTTGTCTTTCCAGGAGAGTATGCCAGAGTGTTTTTCATCATTTCAGGATGCTAGCAGTGCATCATAATAAAGTGAGAAAATTAGTGAGAATGTTGTATTATGCTAAGAGTCCAGCAATTATGATTAAACAATTATGTGCTGCTCTTTTGCATGGTTCTGAAATAGATGTGAAGAATATTTGTGAAGAAATTGAGTTTTGTTACTTCGGTAGTAAAGATGAGAATGTTCAAATTGACCCTGAAGTAGAGGGTAATGTGGAAGATAATGTACAGGTTTCCAGTACAGATAATTTTCAGAAGGAAATTGCCACGTTTCAGATGAAATCAAGTGAGAGGCCTAATTTCACTTGTGTATGTTGTCGACGCACTTATTATAAGAATCAGACTAAGGTAGTGGATTTATATGCAAAAAGTGAAAGGGAAAATAATAGTGAATGGAAGAATTTTGCCACATACTTGATGGTAGAAAATTATTTTGATTTGGGATCGGATCAACGTGTGTGTACTTATTGTTGTAATAAATTAAACCAAAACCAGATGCCTGCTAGGGCAGTTCATAATAATCTGGAATTGGTTGAGATTCCTTCTGAATTGAAGGATTTAAATACTTATGAATCTATTTTGATTCAAAGTATCCATCCCTTTCAGGCTATTGTAAGAATGGAGCCAAAGACAGGGAAGTTGCCTCCAGCAGATTTACAGAGAGGATTAAAGGGAAGAGTTGTTTATTTGCCTCTAGATTTGAACAAAAACATTAACACAATTGGAATAGAAAAAGTGGAAGAGGAACCTCTGGTTATCTTGGTTAATGGGGTTCCGACAAAGAATAAGAAAATATGGCAAGATTTAGTGGATGTTAGGAAAGTCAAAAAGGCAACAGTGTATTTGAAGAAAAATAATAAGTACTATAAGAATGTATATGTTGCAGAAGAGGAAGTAAGTGATGAAGAGGATAGCGATTTGTGTGCTGGCCAAATTGAGAAAGTAGAGGCCTCTAAAAGTGAAGAAATATATGAACATTATAGTGTTCATCCTTTGCATTCCAAGGAAGTCATGGGGAATGCTATTGAGTTGTTTCAAATGAAACAAGCCAAAGGGAGTCCCATTAGTGTTTGGGAGGAAAGTTTGGAAGCTCGGTGTTTCCCACAGCTATTTCCCACAGGTCAAGGAGGAAGATATGATGAGCGACCTCATCAAATTCCTGCGTCTGAATACCGGACTTTACGATTGTATGCAGAAGATCCTAGGTTTCGGCAATGCATTCCCTATTTGTTTCATCTCCTGTTTGAAAGCGATCTGTCTGAACTGTCATATGCAGTGAACCACATCTTAAAAAGTGGTATACAGATGCGAAACATCTCGGCAAGTGACTTTATGCATAAAGTCAATGTCCAAGACAGTATTTTGGATTCTCACTTAATTAATCTCATGGCGTGTCAGCGTGGTACTAATGAGTACTGGTACCGTCGTCATGGTGATTTAAAATGTATGCTGAGGAACTTAGGAACTCCAACATGGTTCCTCACTCTGAGCTGTGCCGAGTATGGCTGGGAAGACTTACTTGAATTTCTACGAGAGGCAAATGGAAATATTGAAAACATTGAATTCAAGACACCTGGAGAACTGTGTTCTTTGGATCCAGTGAATGTATGCAGGTACTTCAATCATAGATTTGAAGCTATGATGTCTTTCATCACAAATAAAAAGAATCCACCTCTTGGAGAGGTGTTGGATTTCTTCTGGAGAAAGGAGTACCAAGCAAGAGGTGCCCCTCATATACATATGTTGTTGTGGATCAAGGATGCACCTAAATTTGGAACAGATCCGGATGACTTAGTGATGAATTTCATCGAACAATATTCTACGTGTGCTGTTCCAAACGCAACGGAGAACAAAAGTCTAAGAGAACAAGTTCTACGTTTCCAAAGCCATCGTTGTGGAAAGTACTGTCGTCGTAAATTCAGAAACAAGGAGAAGTTCTACACCAAATGTCGTTTCAACTTTCCACGACCGGTGATTTCTAAAGGAAGAGTGAACAGTTTGATGTCTTCGCTGCGACATAATGTGACGAGGAAATCACCCAAGAATACATACAATTTGAAAAGGAACGAAGAGTCCAAGTACATCAATGACTACAACCCAGTGATTTTGTCCATGTGGAATGCTAACATGGATATACAGTTTGTGGCTGACAACTGTATGGCTGTGGCTCGGTATGTGACATCTTACATCACCAAAAAAGAAAAGACCGAACTGAAGGATATGTGGGAGGACATTTCCCATGAAAAGAGCCTCAGCAAGAAGTTGTACAGTTTCAGTCTGAAGATGTTGTCGCATCGAGAAATCGGAGCTTACGAATGTTCTGATCGATTGTCTTCAGCAAGTCTCTATGCCAAATCCAGGAGTCTCGTTTGGGCGAGTCTTGGTCTTGCTGCAACGCGAAATCGAGTTCTAAAACCTGTCCGGGAAATTGAGTATTTGGCAGAAAAGGAACCAAACAGTACCGACATTTTGAAGACCAACATGTTGGATACATATTATCCAAATCGAAGCAGTCACCTTGAGAATGTTTGTCTATATGAGGTTCTCCAAAATTATATATTCAAGAGGAACATCAAAGAAGATATTGAGAAAGGAGTGTATGCTGTAATTGGAAGTGAGGGATGCCTGGTCAAGCAAAGAAAATGCCAATTAGTAAACCATCGAAAATTGAGTGGTAAATCTCCAGAAAAAAAGGAGTTTTTTTATTTAGCACTTTTGCAACTTTTTAAGCCTTGGCGTGCAGAAGAGGAACTGCTTGGAGATTTCCTCTGTTACGAAGACTCTTTCAATGCAGCCAAGGAGTCCATAGAATGTCCTGCTTTTTCTAAATATCAAGAAATGCTAACTTTGGAAATTGAGCAGGAAGCAACGATTGCAGCCGAGATTGCCAGAGACAGTTCTCAGGACAGTCAGAGTTCTGTTTCATTGAGTCAAGATCCACTTGGAGGACCTATTATCGAAAATGAAGCTGCCACTGCTATGAATGAAGTAGAAAGAGCCATGGCACATGCTCAGGAGGATTCAGTTAACTTAGAAGACTTGGAAAAACAACTCAACGTTGAGCAGAGGAAAATATATGATGAAGTTACCAAGGAAATTGAGCACGGATTAAGTCATGAGAAGAACAAGTGCTCATGTACATCGTTGAAGCCTGTCCGACTGTACGTGAGTGGAGAAGCGGGAACTGGAAAAAGTTTCCTCATTAAAGCAATCTCTTGTTATTTGCAGGAAAGGAGTGAGTCATCGCTGTCTTGTGTTGTCACCGCTCCTACTGGACTGGCAGCACATAACATTAAAGGTATTACTTTGCATCGTCTACTGATGCTGCCGGTGGAGCATGACAACAAATTACAATACAACAAGTTATCTGGAGATGCTTGCTGTGAAGTTTCAAGAGTCTTGAGGAAAATGAAACTACTTATCATTGACGAAGTAAGCATGGTTTCCAATGTCATGCTTGCCTTTGTGCATTTGAGAATGCAAGAAGTACTTAAAACTGAATATGATGTGTTATTTGGTGGGAAACACATCATTGTTTTCGGAGATCTTCTGCAGCTGACACCAGTAAAAGGTCAACCTGTATTCAAAATACTCACGCATGAAGATACCAGGAAGTGCCTAGGGAGCATTGGCAACGTCAATATATGGTTAAACTTCAATTATGCAGAACTGCATCAAAATATGCGTCAGGCAAAGGATGAAGATTACAAGAATATTCTACAAGATATTAGAATTGGAAAAGTGACTGAGCATGGGAAAGAAGCTTTAAATGCACGATTACTGTCAAATTTATATCCCAAACAAGAGATTGTGCCTGAGAATATTTTTCAGAAAATTACTGAGAAGAAATCCGGGATATGTCTCATGCCAACTCTTGCAGAATGTGCCATCTTCAACAACAAAATGTTGAATTTAGAAAAGCAAGAGATTGTGAAACTTGAAGCTATCGACAAATTAGAGCATATGGGATCAACAATTATTTTGTCAGACAATTTGAAATCAAAATTGGATTCATTAGAGAAGACTATATCTAAAACAGCGGGTTTTGAAAAGACTTTGAATGTGTGTTTAAATTGCCGAATCATTTTGAGAAGGAATTTACATGTAGAAAGAGGTCTGGTAAATGGATCAATGGGTAATGTTGTTGATTTTGAGAAATACAGAAATAGAGATGGAATAGAATTTTTAAGAATTAAATTTGATGGCATTGAGGAAGTACAGCAAATTGGTCGTTGTTCTGCTAGGTTTTTGCTTGTTAAAGACTTATATGTTCGCCGTAAACAGTTTCCTGTTTGCTTGGCATATGCGGTGACAATCCATAAATCGCAAGGTTTAAGTGTAGACTGTGCATTGGTGAATATTGGCAGTTCTGTGTTCAAGGAGGGTATGGCATATGTGGCATTGTCACGAGTTAGAACTTTATCGGGATTGTACTTAATTGACTGTGATGTCACAAATATTTGTGCGGATCTAGATTGTGTTAAGGAATACAATAGGTTAAGAAGAGAGTATGCGCCACATTTGCCTCAATATCCTTTGTTTGAGAAACGTGTGGTAGGCCGGAAACGTAGAAATAGCAGTAATAGTAGGGAGGTTGTTGCAAAAAGACTAAAAGTCAATGAACCGAAAATTGTTAGCAGAAAGAAAGTGGATTCTGTTGAAGATGTTGTCGGTTTTCAATTTGAAAACAGTTCTGGTGTCAACTGCTATGCAAATGTAGTGGTTAATGTTCTCTTTTCACTAGAGAGTTTAAAAGAACAGATTCTGTTGAATTCAGAACAAATTTTATGCTGTTTGTTGAATTCTGTTTTCGAGAAATGTAGCACTGATCGAACAAAAGTAGAAAGTGTGTCTGAAGTTCGTTATCTGTTAGATGAATGTTCAGGTCAAACAGACTTCTCTGAAAATAATCAGCAAGATTGTCAGGAGTTTTTAATGTATATGCTTGATATATTGCAAGATGAGGGTGTAGATGTAGATCAACTGTTTGGGCTTTCTTATCAATGGCAGCATGACTGCGAGAACTGTAGGGTATCAAGTACATCTAGTGTAGACTCAGAAAGATTTATATATTTAACTTTGCCAGACAGTAAATCAGTCTCCTTTAATAAGCTAGTAAATGCAGCGGATCACAACATGGAGTGTAGCCAATGTAAATCTGAAATGATGTCAACATTACTTATACGTAGATATGGACAGTATGTCATTTTAATGATGCAACGATGTAGGCCTGATGGATCAAAATTGTCAACTTTAATAAAAAATTTTGTGGCTTCTCAGCTTTCAATATCAGGAAGGACTTTTGTAACTGTAGCAATTATCTATCACGATGGTCCTTCAACAACTTCAGGACATTATACAGCTTATTTAAAGTCTCGAAACGGCTGGTCATTCTGCAATGATTCCGTTGTAACTTTCAAAAAAAAATTGCCGTTTGATCTTAAAAATTCTTACCTGGTGTTTTTAAAACCAAAATTTTAAAGAAAGAATCTCGGGATTTCCTGTGAAGAATTGGAAAAGGTTCATCAAGTTGAGGGAATGTAAGTCTGCAATGCTGTCTAGATTATTGGTCCAAAACTTTTAATTATAATGTTATTTTGTAAAATCCGACTATATAAACCTGATGCAAGTAAGTCTGCTTCATAGTAAGCAGTATCAGTGTCATAGGAAAAGGAGAACATGAGTGACAAAGAAGGGTAAGATATTAGTAGTCCAGGATTGTGAAAATTATCTTAAATGTTTTCTTTTAGAAAGTTGCGAAAATAGAAAATGACGGGATTTGATTGGAAGAATTACAAGACTTGTGAATAGCTGCAACATGATTTGGCCTAGTGGAAACATGTGGTAGAATGTGAGAAGTCTTTTCTTGTATGTAACATATTTTTCGAATCGTTGGAGGTTTTCTTTCAGAAAGTGGCGGGCTGACAATATTTATAGCACAACACAGTGGACGCTGTTCATAGGACATCCTTCGACGTCATTGAAAGTAAGTTAATTTTAAGGAGTTTTGAATTCAGATTTCTTATGTTGAATGGGTTTTTTAAACACAATCATTTTGATTGTGTTTTTTTTTCCCCGCTGTTACATGATGAATACCTTCAAGTCACTGATTTAAGTGAAATTTGATACATTCTGAGAACAGCAAAAATAAACCATTTAATATGTATAATTAATGTTCTGCTTTTTGTACTTATGATATACATTTAGAAATGTGAGGTAGATGTGGAGAAACTGAGTCTTCTGTAAGTGTCAATTTTAATGCTTACAGTGCTGTACTCCTGGGTACTGTTTTTAAAAAAAAAAAAATGAATAGGCCTCACCTCAAAGAAAGCTCTTGAAAGCACACATCTTATTTGCATCCTGAAACAATCATTTAAAATGTTAGACACAATTTTATGATGGCTTTACATCTTTTTTGCGCTGCTATTGCATCACTATTGTGAGACATTAGCAGTGCAAAAAAAGCACCATGTTCCAAAATAGGCCTCAGTTCATCAACATCAAGATACAGTTTCTTTAAAATATATATCTTTAGGATTGTGTAGGGGACGTAGAGAAGCAGAGACTTCTGTAAATGTCAAAGTTGTTGAAAAACTGTTTGTTCTTGAACCTTTTGCCTTGTCTTTTCTAATTTTTAAATACATGTTTTAATATTTTTGGAAATGTTTGTTCTCTCTTTTACAGATTGAAAGTATGAAAAAATATTTTAAAAAGGTAACAAGAATTATAAGGTAAATGTTTTCTACTCTTTTTACCCGCAATGCACTGCTGATGATGTCACTGACACTATCTCTGATTTACTCTCTATAGCTGTCTTTCTTTTTACATTATTCTCTGTTTATTTCCCTTATACTAACTCTTCTTTTTTTTTAAAAAATATTTTTTTGGTTCGCTTCAAGTTCGCGAACCGGTCAGCGAACTTGAAGCGAACCAAAAGAAATAGAGCTTGCCAGAGTGATAAACATTCTAGCAATTTTATTTGAAAGGGGAGGTAGTTTTGAAAAGAACTTTTTTTTTTTTGTTTTTGTTGTTTTATTTATTTATTTATTTTTTTTCTGAACATTTTTTGATTTTTTTGTATTTTTAGAACAGTTTTATGTTTTTTTTGTGTTTTTTATGGAGGGGAAACAACAAAAAAACAGGAGTTGAAAAGGGCTCAACAGGAGCAAAAAAAAAATTACTGCTTGGGTGCATTAGGGCACTTATGGTTTTCGAACACCATATTGATCAAGTTCACACTCATGTTCCCATACGAAAGCATTGCACCACAATATATACAGGTAAACTTCATATGTTTAAAGTTTGGTTGAATGTTTGGCACAGTTTCCTGTGCCTCTCTTCCTGTCAAAGACATTGTTGACGTAGATCTGGCCACAGGAGTTGTCGGGGGATTATCTTGTAGGTCCCTTAACTCAGCCCGGCTGTAGTTTAAGGGATGCCACCTGGCCATATGGCGATGCATAGTATAGTTGCCCATACTATATTTTTTCTCTGTGCCTCTAGACAATCTGTATTTACAGATGAGGCAGGTGGCATATTTAGCATTCACCTTCTTCTGCCCTGGAGGGATGGAAAAAAACTGCCAGATGAAACTTGTTTTCCTCTTAGAAACACGGGGCAACTCTGGGATAAATTGTGGTTGATCTCTATCCTCTTCTTCTTCTTCCTCCTCTTCCTCATCTCTGTTGGAGATAAATTGACTTGGTGGTCCTCTCTTCTTATGAGGAGGTAGAGGTGGTGTTGGGGGTGCACCAGCTGCAGCAAGTATAGAAGCCATTGCTGAACTCCAGGAAAATGGTCTTTCTCTCACCAAGATGAAAGTCAGAGTGAGGAAAGAAGGAGGGGTTTACATGATTTGGGAAAAGCAAAAGTTCTGAACCAATGAAAAGTGTTATTTTTAGGTCACATGACCTAGTCATACATCATTTGGAAACCAAAAGTGAAATGAACCAATGAAAACTTTGATAAACAAGTCACATGACCTGTTCCGCTTACGTTACGCGGTGCACGCCGCGTCCCGGATCGCTTCCGGTTCGCGGTCCGGAGCACTTCCGGGAGCGCTAACACGGCGCGTCATTAGACGCATTACGCGACAACGTGATACGTCGCGCTTCCGCGACGTGTCACAGTTCCGCTAACGTAACGTTGACCGGTTCGCGGACTAGGTCGCGGCATCAAGATGAGCTAACGGAAAGCTTCCCGGTTCGCGAACTGGAAGCGAAGAAAAAAAATATTTAAAAAAAAATTATTAATAAACATCTAAAATATATTTTAAGATTTAAAGAAGAATACATTTTACAGTTACCGATATTAGCTTTTAAAAAACCAATGAAATTCACAGAAAAAACCATAGGTTATAGACCATATATAGTTAGGAATTTGCATTTACAAAACCTTGAAAATTCACTGAAAAAAACATAGGTTATAGACCATATATAGTTAGGGATTTGCATTTACAAAACCTTATTTTACTCGCATAAAACCATTGAAATTCCATATATAGTTAGTTGCGCTAACTATATATCGCGCACCCGCAATCCACTGCTGATGATGTCACATATTACATCATTCATGACATGGTCAGTGACATCACTGATGACATCACTGATGACATCTCAAATGACATCACTGATGACATCACTGATGACATCTCATTTGACATTACTGATCACATCACGGATGACATCCTTCGTGTGATAATACGATGAATCTCTTCAGACTCTAATATAACCTTAGATACACTCAGTGTAAACAGACACTCACAGACTGTCACTCATCCATGGAGTTACTCACACACCTAGTCAGTCATGCAAAGAATCAATCGCACCTCCATTTCCTCAACTATACAGTTATACAAACTTTACTTATTCAAACATATACTAACACATATTTACTCTCTTATACAATCCCTGATACAAGTTCACAATGATCCATACAGCCACTCACACAATCACTAGCTCTTATGCACAGTTATTTATATATGTCAACTCTCACTTGTACTGTGTTTTACATATGTACTTACTTTGACATGTAGCACTGAGATATCCATTCACTCACCAATACACTCATGCACACAGTCAACCGCCCATACAGCTGTTTCCACGTGCACTTTTGAAACCATACATCTAGTGAATCAACTGCTCACACATCTATGCACAGAGTCATACACCTTCCAGCCACCCACACACACACTCAGTCTCCCATACAAATACCTGGGCTACCAATCAATAACCCATATAGTTACTCATATAGCTACTTATCAACACATGCAGCAGTTTACAGAACAACAGACATAATAATGCACAAATTAAGACAGTTTAGTCACTAACCCATGCACTCAGTGAGACACATTTAATCACTCACTCATACAGTCAGTCATGCACCTACTAAATCCTTCATCCAGACACTTATACATCCACTCATTCTTCAATATGTAAGACATATTTAAACTTTACAGAAACATACAGTCACTGGATGTTGTCATCAGTGATGTCATCAGTGATGTCACTGACCATGTCATGAATGATGTAATATGTGACATCATCAGCAGTGGATTGCGGGTGCGCGATATATAGTTAGCGCAACTAACTATATATGGAATTTCAATGGTTTTATGCGAGTAAAATAAGGTTTTGTAAATGCAAATCCCTAACTATATATGGTCTATAACCTATGGTTTTTTCAGTGAATATATATATATATATATATTTTTTTTTTTTAGAAAAAACAAAGGTTTCAGGTACGTTATAGTGTAGTCATTTAAGATGTCATGACTGATGTAATTCGTGATGTCACTGGCCAGGTCATGAGTGATGTAATATGTGAGGTCATAAGCAGTGCTTTGCGGGAGCATGAATTTCTCTGGTTTTGTACAAATGACATGTCAGCCTAAGTATTATGTCCCTGTAACCTTTTTTTTTCACCGGGTTTCTAAGGTTATTTTTGTATTCCATTTCCTAACAATAACATCCCTGTAACCTTTGTTTTTATTTCAGTGAATTTCTAGTCTTTTTCAAATGCTAATTCCTAACTATAACGTCCCTGTAAGCTTCATTTTTTTCAGTGAATTTCCATGGTTTTTAAAGTAGCTGTCAGGTTTGCAGATAAGTGGAAAAAGGGGGCGGGCCTCTGACTAGCTCCCAGGAATTCCGCCGTTTAGGACTTACAGGAGGTACCCGGAGAGCTTCTTGGTGCTCAAGGTCCATCTGGAGCCAAGGGGACTTCATCTCCCAACTACTAGTGCACCGGGAGGCACATTGGAGAATGGGGCGTGGCCTCTGACAACTTCTCAGCAATCCTGCTTTGTGGGACTTACTGTAGGTAACAGGAGGGGTAGTTGGCCCCCAAGGACATCCTTAGGGACCAACTACCCCTCCTATTACCTCCACTACGTCCTGTACGGCAGGATTGCTGAGAACAGATAGCAGGCCATGCCCTCTTTCTCCGCCATTCTGCAAACATGCATCCTGGTGCACTACTAGTTGGAGGATGATGTCCCCTTGCCTAGTAAGGGTCATGGGGGCCAACTACCCTGCCAGTTACCTCCCGCAAGTCTCACACAGTGGGTTTGATGAGAGGTTTTCAGTGGCCATGCCCTCTTTCCCCTTCACTCTGAAATTGCACCTCCTGGCACACTACTATTTGGGGGATGAAGTCCCCTTGGCTCTTGAGGGGCCTTGTGGACCAACTAGCCCCACCTGTTACATCCAGTAAGGCCCACACAGCTGGATTGCTGAGAGGTGGTCAAAGGCCATGCCCCCTTTTTCCAACACTCCACGACCGTATCTCCGGGCACACTACTGTTTCGGGAAAGAAGTCCACTATAGTCCTGAGGCCCTCAGGAGGCAGGGGGATGTTATGCCCCCACCAGCAGTGCGTCGAAAGGCATGTTTGCAGAGTGGTGGCAGTCTCAAGGGATTTAACAAACCCTAGGTGGGGCCCATGAGCCCCCCTTCCACATGCATTATATGTCCCCAGGACCTGGCCTACCCAGGGTTATTGTAAAGCAATTTGTCAC
Organism: Lissotriton vulgaris; assembly: GCF_964263255.1. Taxonomy (NCBI): domain Eukaryota; kingdom Metazoa; phylum Chordata; class Amphibia; order Caudata; family Salamandridae; genus Lissotriton; species Lissotriton vulgaris. Next base: position 56,389 of record NW_028252582.1, on the reverse strand, counting down.
ACATTCACAAATAAAGAGAATTTGCAGCATTTTTTAAAATGGTTTTATTTCCTACCAGGTCACCTTTTTTATTTTCACTTTTTGGGGGGACTCGGCTTGAAGCCGAGTCCTAAGATGGTTGCCAACACTTCCTGGTTGAAGTGTTGGCAGCCAATCAGAGCAGTGCATTTCCCTGCACAAGCGCTCTTTATTCTCGAAGCGATATCATTATAATTTTAAACTTTAATGTCTCTGCAACTACTGAACAGATTTACACCAAATAACCAAAAGGCACTTCCTTGAACCAACATCTACCTCCCTTCCAAATTTAGTGTAAGTCCGTTCAGCAGTTCGGGCTGTAGATGTGGCTAAATGTTTCTATAGGAATTAGCATTATAAACACACCCCACATTGTCAGTCCTCACTGCACAGATCCCCCCCAAACTTTCCATGACAACCAAAACCTACCTTGACACTTTTATAGGAAAGTTTCATGAAGATTGGTCAAAAGACGCCAACTTCAACCACATACTGGCGACTGCCATCAGGTAGTAAATTTTCTTTATTCGGTTTTTGACATTGCAAAACCATAAAAGCAGCAGCATAATTCATACATTTATATGTTAAAAAATTGTCAGATATGTCAAAATAATATACTTTTGTAAAATTCCAAGGTTTAAAAGGAAAAAAGAATAGATTCATACAAATAGTTCCGTTTTTAGAGGTTGTTCCTGTGCCTGATAATGCATTTTAAAAAATGTAGTACATGGTAACAGGTGCTTTCGGAGTCTAACATCTGTAAAGATAGCATAGCTGGACGACACTGTCTAAAGCCCCAAGACTTTAACAGTGGGAATAGCCAAATCTTTCTATGGGTATGAAAATATTTTCAGAACAGTATCGTATGCATACATGACTGTGGGGACATGTCGTCGCATGGGCAATGAGCCAGATTTAAGTCCCAAGTATTTTTTTGGGGGAAGGCCACTAGTCTATGAAAAAGGTTGAGTCTAAACCTTGTCAGGAGCATCTTATCGTATGTGCTGATTTCTAGTGTAAGGTAGGGCTGGATGTGCAGGGTGAGCTGTACCATATTTGCATGCAGTACGGATTGTTTAGTCGATAGCAGGGTAATTCTGAGAGTCTCTAGATGGTTCATAGCTATTTGCTTCAACTCTTTCTTAGTTATTTCAGTTAGGGTCTCTGGTGTAGTATAATACTTTTCTAGTCCCAAATCTGAGAAAAAGTGCCTAACATAGGTCAGCCAAGCTATTTTGTGCGCGCGGTCCAGTGCCATGGAATCCTCTAAGATGTTTTTGGTCAGCACATTCTTATCCGATAGCCAGATGCGTCTCCAAAGTAACAGTGGCTGAACCTTTATCAGATCTTCTATGTAAGGATACCCAATTCCGCATGGCAATCGTAGATGGAAGAACACTTTGGAGCAGATAGAAGAAATCTCATGAAGGAGTTCTCTGCTATTTGGAGAGAGCCAACATCAGCATGCCCCCATACCCCGGCCCCATACAGAGCAATAGCTTGACATTTTGCTGCGTAGATTTTTAGCAGTTCGACTGGTGGTCTCCTTCCAAGTCGTTGTGAGAAGTTCATCAATGCTACAATTGCTCTCTTAAAAAGATGCCTCCTGGACTCAATAGCTGCCCTCCAATTTAATCTTTCTTCTATTATTATACCCAGGTAAGGGTACTGGGGAGTCCTCTCAAGTTTTTGTTCATTTAAATAGATGTTCTTTGTATGTTTGCGCCCTCCACCAGCCACCATGACAAATGTTTTTTTAACATTTTTGTGTAGGTCTAAGGCGCTCATAAATTCAGCATATTTGGTCAGGGATTTCTGGAGCTCTATTGGTGTGCGGGCCAGGATGACCGTGTCATCCGCGTAGAGCAGTGCGGGGATTAGGTGTTGTTTTAGTCTGGGGAGGTCCTGCCCCCCCTCAGCATCTTCTCCTCCAGTCCGTTGGTATACAGCGAGAAGAGGAAGGGGGCCAGGACACACCCCTGCCTGACTCCTCGCTCTACTCTAAAAGACGCGGTGAGCTCCCCTTTTGTCCCATAGCGCACTCTTGCAGAGGCTTCCGCGTATAACTCTCTTAGAAAATCCAGGAGGGGGAGATCCACCCCCATGGTTCTCAGGAGGGTCCATAACTTCGCATGAGATACGCAGTCAAACGCAGAGGACAAGTCCACGTATACCATGTACATTGTCCCCTGCTTTGCATGAATGTACTTAGATACAATCATGCTTAAATTGAGGGCCTGTTCTACGGTTCCAAAACCTTCCCTGAATCCAAATTGTAGGTCCGAAGAATCTTCCTATCGTCTGCCCATTGCTGAAGTTGTTCTAAGACTACTCTACCGACTACTTTTCCCAGAGAATCTAACAGTGAAATGGGACGATAACATTTGACGTCCTGGCGGTCCCCCTTTTTGAAGATTGGCACCATGATGGAGTTGGACCAAGACTCCATCAGTCCCAGTTTCGCTGCTACAGTACATACTCTTGTAAGTATGGGAGCCCAAAGATCCGGAAGATGTTTGAACATATCTACGGGGACCCCATCGGGTCCAGGTGCCTTACCACCTTTACTTAGTTTTAATGCCTGTACTACATCGAGTATGTCGAATTGTAGGGTAATTGGGAATTCAACTGGGGGAAGAGAGTGGTGTAATTCTTCTGTTGGGGATGTTAATTTAAAAAATTTTGAAAAATGATTTACCCAGGTTTTCACTTCTATAGCCACATCAATCTGAGGTCTGTTAGAATCGGATAAAAAGGGGGACTTGACTATCCGCCAGAATGACTCACTATTTCTCGTAAGTGCACTTTTATGAAGGTCGTCCCATAGAGCCTGTTTCAGCTCTTGTTTTCTCAGCTTCCTAACCTTATTGTACTGGAGCCTGAGATGCTGGATCTGTTGCTGATCGCAATTTGGTTGTCTGAGGGCCTTTTTTAACTTGGTTTGCATCATAGTACAGTCATGGTTGAACCATCCTGTTAGAGTTGACTTAGTTTGCTTTAAATTTCTAGTCAACAGTACTTTTGTTTCCTCTAATATAGTCTTAAAATTTTCGAGGACCGTCCCATTGTCTATTGAAAGATCTAGACATTTTATTATGTTGGGGTATGTTATCTTTATTAATTTATTGGTTAGTTGAATGGGGTCGATCTTTTCCCATTTTATAGTAAACCCATTTATTTTGCCGAGTTCGAGCCTACTTTGGGATAAGGTGTGTGCAATTATTGTTGTATGGGTTACTAGATTATTCAGGTCGAGATCCAGCCTAAGTGCGGAGTGATCGCTTAGGGTATTTATCAAGAGTGTGAAATCCCTGATTAGGTGTCTCAATCCATCCGTCGAAAGAATGTAGTCGACGGTGGTCTCATGCCCCCTCCCTAGGTATGTTGGTTCTAGTGCGTTCTTGATAGGGTCTTTCTTGTTTACTATTGACAGTTCAAGATCTGTGAGAAGATTATTCATAGCTGCCCCGGTTCGTACGTGGGGAAAGTGCACGAGAGGGTTATCGTCCTCATCCACTATCCCGCAACTCTGATTGCCCGAGCACGGACAAGGGTGTAAAATAAAGTCCCCTCCCCATAATAAATGGACGATACCCTTTTTTTCGTACAGTTGTCTGTAATGGGCGATTTGTTCCTGGATTATTGAAAGGATGTTGATACAATGGTCGTCCTCTAAATTATTATAGAAATTTATTAGGATGATGGTGGCTTTTTTCCCTACCGAGAGGCAAAGCAGTTGGAAGTTTGGGGCAGATTCTATTTTTAGTATCTTCAAGTTTAGTATTGTATTGGCTATGTAAGTAACCAGACCCCCCTTAGGCCTACCCGCATTACTTGGAGGGGCTGGGGAGAAGTGCGTTTTATAGCCCACAAGGTGTAACTCCTTCATGGCCCATGTCTCTTGTAGGCATATTATCCTGCTTTCCTCGAGGAAGTGAGCGGCGGAACCATCCTCTATTTTTGGGCGGAGGCCTGCGATATTCCAGAAAATAACAGACAAAATTGTATTTTATTCTCTGGCCCTGTGGTCATCGTCCGTGAGGGATCTGGGACTGGTGTAATTTGTTCGGGAGTTGGAATTTCAGCTGATGGTCAGTCGACCATTTCTAGGCCACTGAACCGATTCGTGGTCGGTATACTCGTCCAGATTTCCCAATGTGGCGTTTCTCTATAGGTAGGTCTATATGGTCGCTGTGGAGGTCCGACCCACTGTTCCCATTCTCTACCTCAATTCCGAGCTCCCACGATCTGCCATGAACCCTCATGATGCTGATAGTTGGGGTCCACTGGCCACCAGAGGCTATCATAATCATTATGTCGCGGGCCATTTTTGGTCTGGGGATGTCGAATTCCCAGGGCTGTGGGACTGCTTTGCGCCAGATGTTATCGAATTCACTAAAGTGGCTATTATGATGTCTTTTAGGATAGAAAAAGGAAAGACACTTTGTGTCAATCCCACCGCTTGTGCTGTGATGTTCCCAGGAGCAAATGTACTCAACTACTCTTGGATCCTCAAAGGTGATCACAATGCAGTCTCCCTGTATTACTTTCTTGCTATGTCCCACCCATGGGGTCCTGCTTACCGTTGATATCCTGCTTGACCAATTGGGGGGAATGGGTCGGTTTGTATTTAACCAGTATTGGACCTTATTTTTTAAGGACCAATTAGGTTCTACAGTCTCCCCTGTTAATTCTGGTACACCAGTCATCACTACCACGAATGGGCATGCCTCAGGTGGCAAATTAACAGGAAATCTGCCCTCATGTGCTCCTCTCGTGCTTCCTTTATTTGCTAGAGGATTTGTTTTTTTGGGAGCAGGAGTTTTTGGGGCTGGCATTTTTAGAACTGGTGTTTTTGTTACTGGTGTTTTTAGAGCCATGTTGGTCTGAAGTGTAAGCGTTGTAGCTTTCGGGGGGGGTTTCACAACTATGGGAGCCTTTGCTGCTATTTGTTGTTTGGGAGATGGGCAGACTAAGGTTGTAATTTTCTTTTGTGGGATAGGTACAGCCAAATTATTTGTCCCCTTTTTTTGAGGTTCTTGAATTGACTTAGGTTTTATAGGATTTACAAGTTTAGACAATTGGGTCTCAATATTTAATAATCTGCTTTCTAAGGGAAGGAAGAAGGAGTTTAATAGTGAGGCTATTTTATTTACCAACTCCAGAGTATCGGATTCTTTACTAGGAGATAGAAAGGCAGGTGAACCTGAAGTAATAGTATCTGGTATATTATGGGGGAAATAATGTATCAGTACGTGGTGGTCAGTAATATCAGCTGTTTGGAGGGTTGACCCTACCGGGTTTGAAGTTACAGTGGGATCAGTTAAGTCAGCCATATCAATGACTGCAGTTTTATCTACCTTTTCCTTTTCCTTTCTTTTCTTAACAGCCCCCTCCCTCCTCCCTCTTGCTTGTCTTACTTCCTCTGGGGTGTGATCAAGTAGAATTTCAGGGGTCTTTTCTAAGTCAGAATTTGAGATTGATAGGGAAAGTTGAGAAGCTGAAAGGTCTACGACATTCGGAAGGCTGAGTCTATTATTACCTTGTAATGATTGTGCTGAAATACCCTCTGTCTCTGGGGTTCTTGCTACAGCCAATAGCCCCATGAATGATCGCCTTGCAATGGCAAGATCAGTAGATACTCTGCCCTCAATCAGACTAATACTTTGGTCGATAAAGGTGTTTGCCTTAGTGATGAAGTCGTCCATGGGCCCTAACAGCTGCTCGCCGACCCCAACTTTTTTTACCTTTTTTGATTTGCTACCCCTCGTATTCATTTTTGGTGAGGGAGTTTCACTAAGACTTAGTGGGTAGCTGAAGAGTGAATGAACAATTTCAATGTCGATAAGTTAAATGAGTACATACAGTTGTGGTCCGTTTGAGCAGAGCTTAGGGCGAGGGCCCGGTCCGATCTCTCACGTTCTCAAACGGCCCGCTCTTTGCCCGGTCTTCGCCCCGAGCTCCGTCCCGCGCGCGTCCCGCGTCGCGGTAGAGGTGATGTCAATGAAATACGTGTAGGCAGTGGGCGTGGCCGCCGGGGGAAGAGGCACCAGCTGGGCTGACTGTGGAAGGCTGGTCCTCGCAGTCCCCCGGTCGGTGCCTCTAGCCTTCAACCCACAGGACTCAAGCTGGGAGCGATATCGGGTCCTGCCGATTGCAGGACACGCTCACACCAGCGAGTCCGCTACAGTGGGGAGGCTTGGGTTCAGGATACAGCAGTTGGTGAATGGTGGATAATTGATCCGTCGGCAGGCAGCACGAAGCAGGAAAGACACTGTGAGCGGCACCATAAGGTAATATATATATATATATATATATATATATATATATATATATATATATATATTACCTACTGGCGGTCGCCAGTAGGTATATATAGTTAGGATTTTTTCTCTATGGGACTTTTGAAAATTCTATGTCTAATAACTTTGGCGTTTGTGGACGGAATCGGCTGAAATTGTCAGGAAAATGGCACATTTTGTTTCTGAGCAGCCCCCGAAAATTTGGGGGGGTTTCGTCAAGGGGGGGCCGAGAAAAAAGGGGGGTCCCAAAACGCATTTTTAACATTGAGTTTTCCATAGGGCGTTTGGCCTCACTTTTAGCTCGAACGGCTGAATGGATTTGCACGAAACTTGGCAAAATTGTAGGGACTGTAAGCCCGATGTGCCTTTGCTGGGTCTCAATATATGTGCTCCAGTGGATTTTGAGAAATTAACATTTTAAAAAACAGATATATCTGTGACAGCGTCCCGGATAGCGCTCCGGTTCGCGAACTTTTCGCGTAACGGAACTTTGCGTAGCGAAGCTGATTGGCTCTCCGGTGTCTGTCAACATTCTAAACAGTCCGGAGCGGCCGCCATCTTGTCTCTCGGTAGGATCGAGAGACAAGAGGAGGAGAAAAACGAAGGGGTAATTTAATGAAAGGAGGCAAGGTAGACCCTTCTTGACCCCCTAGGAATGATATTCGGGTTATTAAAGGGTCCCGTGGGGCAAATAAAAAAAATATTGATTTTTTGCGGTAGAAGCGCTTTCCGGTTCGCAAACCGGGTAGTGAACCGGGACGCGAAACGGGAATTCGCCATTTTGTGTTTCGATTTAATTAAATTACAAGATGGAGGAAAAACAATGTGAGAAACATGTATAAGGGGGTACGGGAGACGTATCCTGACCCACTATGTTTTCTGAGGGTGGCTGAGGATGCTCATAAATGTTGATACTTGTCTTCCAGCGGCTGCGCGTGAGCGTTTTTTTTTTTGCTGCGTGACGTCTGTTAACGTTCGATTCGAAGGAAATCAGGAAGTGTTGACCGCCATTTTGACCTTTGCGAGTAAATATATTGTTAAAAATAATTGTTATAAATTAATCCGTATTGATAAACATTGTCTGCGCTATCTTGCTTTTTTTCCAATGGCACACTTTTGTCGTGCACGGCAGCCATTTTAGATGCCTTGACCAGACCCACTCTCTGCATGCCGCCGATCGTGACGTCTGTTAACGTTCGATTCGAAGGAAATCAGGAAGTGTTGACCGCCATTTTGACACTGCGAGTAAATATATTGTTAAAAATAATTGTTATAAATTAATTCGTATTGATAAACATTGTCTGCGCCATCTTGCTTTTTTTCCAATGCCACACTATTGTCGGTCACGGCAGCCATTTTAGATGCCTTGAGCAGACCCACTCTCTGCACGCCGCCGATCCTCAGCATGGCTCCCCACCCTCGCAAGCATCTCCCCCATGCACTGGTCACCCCCGCTCTCTGTCTTATGCATGGGCCATAAACCTCCCCCCATCTGCGCTGCTCTTCCCTGAGAATCACACCCTGTGCCCGCCCGACACCTCCCTTTCACCCTATTCACTACCGCACCCTCTGACATTCCTCTTCCTTTGTGTCTGATTGTCCAGGCCTGTCCCAGGCTATCACCTAGCCCTGCGGGTGTAGTTTATGGCCTCAACTGTAAAGAATCACCCCTCTTCAAAGGAGTTACAATAGATCAAGGCCCCCACCCGATGAGATCCGTCACACCACACGCATTCCTACTATCTGATAACCATCCTGTATTGTGATTGGGGAGGGGATTCTCACTGTGAGGGTGTGTGGGACCGAGCCTGAAGCGGAAGATTCCAGGGATGCCTTTTTGTACATCAAAGTCTTCACAATTATGTGTCACATTAAAAATATATAGCACTCCAACAAATTAGTAGGATTATAACACTTTAATGACTTATAAATATATACAACGCAACAAAAACAGTAAACACGTTAAAAAAATGTTTTTAAACAGAAGCAACAATGGTCAGTAGCGGTCTGTTGTGCGAATAGTCCGAAGGCAGCACAACGTGCTGAGTTCTGGACGGCACCCAGGTGCCGCACTGGTTTTGGCATCCTACAATGCTGCTCCGAAAAACGGCGTGGGGCGCCCCGGGGGGGGGGGGAGGCGGCGTGAACGGGCCTCCCCAGGTGGAGGCTCGTCTGCTGTAGTGGGGCGCCCCTTTAGCGTTTCACTTGCCATTTTATCAAGAAATGAGAGATAAATATCTGCTACCGCTGTTGAAAGAGGCCGGCTTTATACAAGTCAGACCAGCTCTCTTATACTTACAAATGTTAAGTTGTCCTCGGGTCATGTTTTGTGTTGCGAGCTTTCTGGTGGCTGCTGTTCGGAAAAAGAATACTTTAGATAGACTGGTAAATGCTATGTAGGGGATAACATTCTTTTGATGTGTCTTCCCTTGTTTACCTGGCATTTTGCACTTTGGATACATATGACGAGAGCAGGCCTCCCAGATGCATTAAGTAATGAAATGTGTATTATGTCCTTATGAACTACCTGTAGTGTAAATAATGTTTTTAGTCTGAATTTTAATGAAACTGTGTTTTACGCAATCGGACATCTGAACGTATTGTGATTTTTGTACATTTTTTACACTGTACTTAAAAATCATGTTTTTTTCTTGTAATTAACTATGTGTATATATTTGTATATATGTATATATGTTCATGACTGTCTTTTTATGATTTTTAATAATCGAAATAAAATGCTTTGACTGACTGACTGACACTTGCCATTCAGCGGTTTTCTGCCCGCTTTTGCTGCACTGTGCCTCGCCAGTAGCGGTCTGTTGTGCAAATAGTCCCAAGGCAGCAGAACGCGCTGAGATCTGGACGGCACCCAGGTGATGTTCTTTACTTGCTGCACTGGTTTTGGCATCCTACAATGCTGCTCCGAAAAATGGCGTGGGGTGCCCCGGGGGGGGAGGCAGCGTGAACGGGCCTCCCCAGGTGGAGGCTCGTCTGCTGCTGTAGTGGGGCGCCCCTTTAGCGTTTCACTTGCCATTCAGCGTTTTTCCGCCCGCTTTTGCTGCACTGTGCCTCATCCGCCATTCAGCTGTTTACCGCTCGCTCTTGCGGCTACAGCGTCTTGCTCACCATCTAGTTGAATTGCGCCCACTCTTGCGGTGCAGCGATAGGCGGCTGCCACAGGACTCTCAAAATGGCGGCCGGCTCTTCGGATTTGGGCCTGGTCCACTAAAATGGCCCTGGGACACCTTGGAACTCGGACGCTTGTCTGCTAGGGCTTGGGCCCCATTCTCGAAAGCGTCCCCTCAGCCTTGAAGATTCTACAAAAGTCTTGGGAGCCCCCGACTCCCGCAGGCTTCCGGTGGGGAGCGGCTGCCATGATTGCTTGCGGAATGGCCACGACGGAGCTACGAGATGGTGGTGCTCTCATGCTGACGCCAGCTTCAGTCTGAAACATCCAGAAACACTGTAGACTATCAATTCGATGAGTTCCAGTGGAGCCCCAACGTGACCCGGTAGGGAAGAACTTGCCCTCCCCTTTTTTGAGTGATGGTTCTTGTTGCCTGTCCCCTCTGTTGTCATCTAACGGAACCTTTTTGGATTGCCGAGTGAGAAAAAAAAAGGTGGGGCTTTCATCGTTTGGGAAAAAAAAATTTTTAATCCAAAGAAAAGTGTTATTTTTAGGTCATATGATCAAGCATTTCATCATTAGGAAACCAAAAGTAAAATGAACCAATGAAAAGTTTTATAAACAAGTCACATGACCTGTTATGCGGCTTTGGGCTATAAAAAGCCTACAAAATCCGTTGGCCTGTGAGGCGGCGTCAGTAGTGGACCGATGTGCGAATAGGCCGAAGGCAGCACAACGCGCCGAGATCCGGATGGCACCGAGGTGGTGTCCAGCAAGTTGCCGCACTGGTGTGGCCATCCTACAATGCTGCGCTAAAAGACGGCGTGTCCAGCTGAGTTGCGGTTAGTCTTGCTGCTACAGTACGCTGAAGGCAGCACAACGCGCCGAGATCCGGATGGCACCGAGGTGGTGTCCAGCAAGTTTCACTGGTGTGGCCATCCTACAATGCTGCACCGAAAGACGGCGTGGGGTGCCGGGAAAGGGGGGGGAGAGGCGGCGTAAACGGACCTCTTCCGCCTCCCCAGATGAAGGCACCTCATCTGCAGTGGGGCGCCTCTTAGCGTTTCACTTGCCTTCCTGCAGAGTTCTGCCCGCTCTTGCGGCACAGTGCCTCACCCTCCATCCAGCTGAGTTTCGCCCGCTCTTGCGGTACAGCGTCTCGCCCGCCATCCAGCTGAGTTTCTCCCGCTCTTGCGGTACAGTGATTCGAACGCGCCGAGATCCGGATGGCACCGAGGTGGTGTCCAGCAAGTTTCACTGGTGTGGCCATCCTACAATGCTGCGCCGAAAGAGGGCGTGGGGTGCCCGGGGGGGGGGAGGCAGCGCAAACGGGCCTCTCCCTCCTCCCCAGGTGGAGGCACCTCATCTGCAGTGGGGCGCCTCTTAGCGTTTCACTCGCCTTTCACCTGAGTTCCGCCCGCTTTTGCGGTACAGTGACTCACCCGCTATCTAGCTGAATTGCGGCTACTCTTGTGGTGCAGCGATAGCCGGCTGCAACAGGACTCTCAAAATGATGGCCAGCTCTTTGGATTTGGGCCTGGACCACTAAAATTTGCTCTAGGACACCTTGGAACTCGGACGCTTGCCTGCTAGGGCATGGGCCCCATTCACGAAAGCGTCCCCTCTTTTGACTGATTGTTCTTGTTGACTATTTCTTCTGTTGTCATTTAACGGAACCTTTTTGGACTGCCGAAAAGGGTTCTGGTCCGACCGCTGGTTGGTGGAGACACTTTGACTATATCCTGGACCTGTCCGGCCTCGCCCAAAATGGCGCCGGTATAAATGGGACTCGTAACTCCTTGTTGTGTACTGGTTGCCCGACCTTGATATCACGAGATACTTATGCAGTTTTGAAGCACATGGCGGGCGGGGACGAGAATTGATTGAACATTTGGACATCCCTATTGATATTAAGTTCTGATGTGTTATTGATTACTGTACTATTGAAAGTTCAAATTAACGTCACCTATGGTACTTGCCCGCAAATGTATATCTAGATAATTTTATTGTAACTGGCCCTGTCGTACTTTAATTATAAAATGTACGTCCACCGATTCCGCAAATGTTAGACACCTTAGTTCTTGCAACCTAATGGGTCGCCCTTTACGTTCTTCTACAGTGTAAATGTTCCCTCATCATATACGATTCCAGTTTACTACGTGGCCGGCCCACGTGGTTATAGGCCCGTATTTGTATACTGACATTTTCACAATAAAGGTTTTTAAAACAAAACATGGTAGTAGTACCTACATTGGTAAAGTTTTGAATAATAGCCACTGTTTTCGAATCAGTAAAAGGCAAGTGAAATAAAGGAGTCCAATTACATGACGGTTAAAAGGTATAATACGCAGGAACGCAGTAAAGATAAATCGTGAAGGGCTGTTGTGTTTTCTACTCCTGCAACATAAAGTGATCGATAAGAATCTGATATTCATGCCTATCAGCGACTAAGACAGCAGGCCGAGCCTCTTTTCTTCAATGGCTCCCTCATGGGACGAAGAAACGCCCTTTTCATATGACCAAGCCTTTCATCATTAGAATAACAAAAGTAAAATGAACCAATGAAAAGTTTTATTAACAAGTCACATGACCTGTTATGCTTACGTTACGCGCTGCGTGCCGCGCTCTGGATCGCTTCTGGGAAGCTGCGCCTCGCGCACCGGAGCACTTCCGGGTGCGCTAACGCGGCGCGTCATATGACGCATTACGCGACAACGCAGGTCCAGAATATAGTCAAAATGTCTCCACCAACCAGCGGTCGGAACACAACCCCTTTCAGTAGTCCAAAAAGTTCTGTTAAATGACAACAGAAGGAACAGGCAACAAGAACCTTCAGTCAAAGAGGGGAGGGCAAGTTCTTCTCTACCGGGTCACGTTGGGGCTCCACCGGAACTGATCGAATTGGTAGTCTACAGTGTTTCTGGATGTTTCAGATTGAAGCTGGCGTCAGCATGAGAGCACCCCGTGGCTACGTCGTGGCTATTCCGCGAGCAATCATGGCAGTTGCTCGCCACCGGAAGTCTGCGGCAGTCGGGGGCTCCGGTGACTTTTGTAGAAGCTTCAAGGCTGAGGGGACGCTTTTGGGAATGGGGTCCATGCCCTAGCAATCAAGCGTCCGAGTTCCAAGGTGTCCCAGGGCCATTTTAGTGGACCAGGCCTAAATCCGAAGAGTCGGCCGCCATTTTGAGAGTCCTGTTGCAGCCGCCTATCGCTGCACCGCAAGAGTGGCCGCAATTCATGTGGATGGTGGGCGAGACGCTGTAGCAGCAAGAGAAGGCGCAACTCAGCTGGTTGCGTGAAGCGCTGGGGTGTACCTGAAAAACCTCCACCTGGGGAGGTGGGGGAGGCTCGTTCGCGCCGCCTCTCCCTTCTAGTGCATCCCACGCCGTCTCCTGGCGCAAGAATATGAGATGGTCGGACTAGGGCACCGCAGTACGTGTCTACAGGTCAAACGGATTGTGGGACAATGTTCAGAATGGAAGAGTCACCAAAAGGCAAAAAGTTCCGCTTGACCCCGGGAGCCGGCCGCCTATGTCGGGGGCAATCTCAGGCCACACCTGGGCAACAAGACTTGGGGAGGGGGTCGGAGCCAAGCGCCCCCTCCGAGTCCACGCCATCACACCGCTCCTCGGGGGCCTCCGTCAAGCGGTTCAGGGAGGCACCGCATCACATTGTTTTCCAATGCAGTAAGGTCCACAAACAGCCCCCACTTACTTTGAGAATAGTGAAGCTGCAGCAGGTGCAAATAAGCTTCAGACAGTGTTACAAGCGCTGCTCAGAACTCTCAACTATGGCACCCAACATCCAGGACTTATGCCATTTGTGCAAGGCAGTGACATCGAAGCAACTCAGGGACCAAGGAACATATCATATCCAGAGTCCTTCCCACAGCGTCTGCCTTCCTTCTTACCTAGTTATGGTTCTTTCACTCCCACTCCAGGCTTTTAGTCTGTGGATGGAAAACCATAAACCTACACTCACGTATGAAAATCTTACTATTGATGCTTGACTGAGGCCAAGGAGATCAGAGTGCATGAGTCTCATGCTCGATCGATTGAGCTAGCCGGATCAGGCAACAAAAAGGTGGTGTTGGCGGCATCAGCAAGGCATCCTCACACACAACTTGTCGGACATCAGCTCTGCATGTACTGGGGACGAGTCTTGGCGCATGGTGTCGTCCCCGGGCAATTTGCACAAAGGTCCTCCACCCCTAGGACGCCAGCTATGCTACCTTGACAGGAACAGTGATGGATGTTGCAGCAGGCTGCCGTGTAAATAGTTATTTAATAAAATGTTTTACCTTGTTACTTTGCTGGTGTGTTGTATATATTTATATTATTTGCATAGGGTTTGTCGTTATTTTGGGCGGGGTGGGCGGCGGAGCCGAGCTGTCTTGCAGCCATCATGGTGTCGAGCTCAGTTCATCTCACTAGTTTCGTATTTCTCATGAGGGGTTGTTCCTAATGTTTCTATTTTAGCGAGGTCAAAAAGAGATCCCATTAGTGGCCTACTGATTTTGCTCGATTCCTTTTGTTTTTTTTAAACGATTTTTCACTATCTGCAAAGAATAAACAGAGTATTGCGACTCTGTGCTTGTTTGTAAATAGAGAATGAACCAAAGAGAACCAATTCTAAAACAGTAAATGCTTGGATAACAATCAATCAAATGGAGAGGGAAGCAGGCACGACGGGTTACAACGGGGGCAAAGGCTTACGTTACCTACCCTTCACTATCTGCAAAGAGAGAATACACCTAAAAGAAAAGAGGAGGGGGGGAAGGGGGAGGCAGCGTTCAAAGCACATCAGCGTGCATAAATACGAAAATGTTTTTACCTACCACGTACTTGACATTTTACAGCTTTTGATATTTGCTATTAAAAAAACATTGAAATTCACTGAAAAAACCATAGGTTATAGACCATATATTGTTAGGAATTAGCATTTACAAAACCTTGAAAATTAACTGAAAAAACCATAGGTTATAGACCATATATAGTTAGGGATTAGCATTTACAAAACCTTAATTTACTCGCACAAAACCATTGAAATTCGCATATATAGTTAGTTGCAATAACTATATATCGCGCACCCGCAATCCACTGCTGATGATGTCACATATTACATCATTCATGACATGGTCAGTGACATCACTGATGACATCACTGATGACATCTCAAATGACATCACTGATGACATCTCAAATGACATCACTGATGACATCACTGATGACATCTCAAATGACATCACTGATGACATCACTGATGACATCTCATTTGACATTACTGATCACATCACTGATAATATCATTCGTGTGATAATACGATGAACCTCTTAAGACTCTAATATAACCTTAGATACAATCAGTGTAAACAGACACTCACAGATTGTCACTCATCCATGGAGTTACTCATACATCTAGTCAGTCATGAAAAGAATCAATCACTCCTCCATTTCCTCAACTATACAGTTATACACACCTTACTAATTCAAACATATTCTAACACATATTTACTCTCTTATACAATCCCTGATACAAGTTCACAATGATCCATACAGCCACTCACACATTCACTGGCTCTTATGCACAGTTATTTATATATTCAACTCTCACATGTACTGTGTTTTACATATGTACTTACTTTGACATGTAGCACTGAGATATCCATTCACTCACGGTGCGTGTACCCCGCGATTTCATTTTTTTTTTTTGCTCTTGGGGGTCCTTTTGGGACCCCCTGAGAAGGGCTAGAGGGTTCGGGGGTCTCTACCCTGCCCCCTTTTCGTGTTTTCCACCTTTGTGTTGGGCTCTCTTGTGCCTCAGTTCTCCTGAAAAACAAGATGGTGGCCAACACTTCCTGGTTTGGACAGTTTGGAATGTTGACAGTCGACTGCCAGCCTATCGGAAACTCGCTTGCGCACGTAAGGGTACGCGCACGTACGCGTACGGTACGCGTACCGTACGCGTACGGTGCGCGTACGGTGAGCGCATATAGATATATAATTTGATCAAATTCAATTTTCTGAACAACTACTGTAGGGATTTTCACCACATATAGAAAAGACACTACTGCATACCTGTCCCTACCATTTTGCCAAGTTTGGTGTAATTCCGTTCAGCCGTTCGGGCTGTAGCCGTGTCTAAAGGTCCCATAGAAAATGCCATTTGAAACATTTCAAATTCAATTTTTTCAAGAACTACTGGAGGGATTTTCACCAAACGTAGCAAAGGCACATCTGCATACCAGGCTCTACTATTTTGCCAAGTATGGTGTAATTCCATTCAGCCGTTCGGGCTGTAGCCGTGTCTAAAGGTCTCTACGGAAATTAACATGGGGAAAACACGTTTTGGGACCCCCCTTTCGGCCCCCGCTTGACGAATCCCCCCGAAACTTTCAGGGAAGGAGCGGAGCGGAGCTGGTCAAAATTCTGGAAAATTACACAGATTCCTCAATCGGCACCAAAGTTATTCCCAATAGAATGTTGAGCGCATATAGATATATAATTTGCTCAAATTCTATTTTCTCAACAACTACTGGAGGGATTTTCACCAAATATAGGAAAGGCACTACTGCATACCTGTCCCTACCATTTTGCCAAGTTTGGTGTAATTCCGTTCAGCCGTTCGGGCTGTAGCAATGTCTAAAGGTCCTATAGAAAATGCCATTTGAAAAATTTCAAATTCAATTTTCTCCAGAACTACTGGAGGGGTTTACACCAAACATACAAAGGGCACTGCTGCATACCAGTCCCTACCATTTTGTCAAATCTGGTATAATTCTGTTCTATCGTTCGAGCTGTAGCCTTGTCAGAATGTCCCTATGGAAATTAACATGAGGAAAACCAGTTTTGGGACCCCCCTTTTTTTGGCCCCCGCTTGACGAATCCCCCCGAAACTTTCAGGGACGTAGCGGAGCGCAGCGAGGCAAATTTAAGAAAAATTACAGGCAGATCCCTCAATCGGTGCCAAAGTTATTCCCAATAGAATGTTCAGAATTTCCTATGGTTACTAGGTCCTAACTATATATACCTACTGGCAACCGCCAGTAGGTAATATATATATATAGATATATATATATATGAAACACCAACCTCCTCTCGAGTGAAAGAAGCAGAAGCCACAGCCGGGGTGAGAAGACAGCTCCGTTTATTGATTAACTAAAGCGAATGCATTTCGGCCGGTGTGGCCTTCGTCAGCGCCAGTAAAAGTTCAAAGGAAATCCCAACGATGTGCAGTTTAAATGAGTCCACCCGCACTCTCGTAGGTGCAATGTAAGCTCCGCCCCTAAGCACAAATTATCTCAGTTCAGCTGGTCCAGACGATCTCGGGACTCAGTTTCCCAGGTTGCAATAGTGGCCCCCAGGTGAGTAGAGCTTAGGGACGTTCCGGGTAGAATCCGGGAAAATAGCGGGGGTGAGGCACTTGCACAGCGTAAACAGGACCCCCCAAGTTGCAGAGCTGCCTCCGGTCCCCGTAACATCATCTGCCGACAGTCCGATTAGGAAATAGGCGAAGGCGGGAGAACAGTGAATCCCGTCTGAGTTAAAGGTAAATACCTAACTGCACCGCTCCATGTCTTTGCGGACTGCTGGCGAGCCTGGAGAATTTCCGAAGCAAGGAAGAAGAAACAATGCCGTAGCATGGGCCAGAGTCTCCAGGCCACTCACGATGAAGGGGCTTCTGAAACGCGCTTCTGGAACACGCGTTGAATAATGAAACACCAACCTCCTCTCGAGTGAAAGAAGCAGAAGCCACAGCCGGGGTGAGAAGACAGCTCCGTTTATTGATTAACTAAGGCGAATGCATTTCGGCCGGTGTGGCCTTCGTCAGCGCCAGTAAAAGTTCAAAGGAAATCCCAACGATGTGCAGTTTAAATGAGTCCACCCGCACTCTCGTAGGTGCAATGTAAGCTCCGCCCCTAAGCACAAATTATCTCAGTTCAGCTGGTCCAGGCGATCTCGGGACTCAGTTTCCCAGGTTGCAATAGTGGCCCCCAGGTGAGTAGAGCTTAGGGACGTTCCGGGTAGAATCCGGGAAAATAGCGGGGGTGAGGCACTTGCACAGCGTAAACAGGACCCCCCAAGTTGCAGAGCTGCCTCCGGTCCCCGTAACATCATCTGCCGACAGTCCGATTAGGAAATAGGCGAAGGCGGGAGAACAGTGAATCCCGTCTTAGTTAAAGGTAAATACCTAACTGCACCGCTCCATGTCTTTGCGGACTGCTGGCGAGCCTGGAGAATTTCCGAAGCAAGAAAGAAGAAACAATGCCGTAGCATGGGCCAGAGTCTCCAGGCCACTCACGATGAAGGGGCTTCTGAAACGCGCTTCTGGAGCACGCGTTGAATAATGAAACACCAACCTCCTCTCGAGTGAAAGAAGCAGAAGCCACAGCCGGGGTGAGAAGACAGCTCCGTTTATTGATTAACTAACCAGTTTTGGGACCCCCCTTTTTTTTGGCCCCCGCTTGACGAATCCCCCCGAAACTTTCAGGGACGTAGCGGAGGAAAATTACAGGCAGATCCCTCAATCGGTGCCAAAGTTATTCCCAATAGAATGTTCAGAATTTCCTATGGTAACTAGGTCCTAACTATATATACCTACTGGCAACCGCCAGTAGGTAATATATATATATAGATATATATATATATATATATATATATATATATATATATATATATATGTATAAATATGTTCGAAGGGGCTGCCAGCAAGCATCCACGCTGCAACCACACAAAGAGATTCGCACTCCAGGGTCTGTGTTTCAAGAAGTTTTAATGGCGACGCGTTTCGACCAAACGTCTTCTTCCAAAGCCAACCAAAAATAAGCAAATTCACCATTTTATGCAGAAAGTGTTTCAAACAATTTACAAGAAATAAAGGTAGGACTGCTCCGTTATCAAGAACTACATTTAGTGAGAACTACCAAGGAGGTAGAAGATAGACTCTGCCACAAGCGGTTTCAAAGCATAATTTAAATTACATAATGACATTTTGTTGAATATATATACGAAACGATTCCAGTAATATAAATTAAATTAAATTAGACCACTGTATTGTAAATTATAATTATGCATAATACAGTGTGTAGCAAAATTTGGTCATTTGCATGTTTAGCAACCACAGTTCAATCCTCACTGCACAAAACAAACATGTCAAACAAAATTGCTTACAAGTTTATGTGTGAACCCTTTGTAGCTGATAAGGTAATATTTCGTTTACTTTGCATTGTAAATCATATCCTCACGGCCAAGTGGCCTGATTTTCAACAACATAAAGGTATATAAATATATATATATATATATGTTTATATATATATATATATATATATATTACCTACTGGCGTTCGCCAGTAGGTATATATAGTTAGGATAAATTCCCTATGGGACTTTTGAAAATTCTATGTCTAATAACTTTGGCGTTTGTGGATGGAATCGGCTGAAATTTTCAGGAAAATGGCACATTTTGTTTCTGAGCAGCTCCTGAAAATTTGGTGGGGTTTCGTCAAGGGGGGGCTGAGAAAAAAGGGGGGTCCCAAAACGCGTTTTTTGCATTGAGTTTTCCATAGGGCGGTTGGACTCACTTTTAGCTCGAACGGCTGAATGGATTTGCACGAAACTTGGCAAAATTGTAGGGACTGTTAGCCCGATGTGCCTTTGCTAGGTCTCAATATATGTGCTCCAGTAGTTTTTGAGAAATTAACGTTCAAACCAAGATATATATCTGTAACAGCGCTCTGGGCAGCGATCCGGTCCGCTTACTTTTCGCTTATCGGAACTTTGCGCGCAGAAAGCTGATTGGCTCTCCGGTGTCTGTCAACATTCTAAACAGTCCGGAGCGGACGCCATCTTGTCTCTCGGTAGGATCGAGAGAGAAGAAGAGGTGGAAAACGAAGGGGGAATTTAATGAAAGGGGGCAAGGTATCCCCCTCTTGACCCCCTAGGAATGTTGTTGGGGTTATTAAAGGGTCCCGTGGGGAAAATAAAAAAAAAATGATTTTTCACGGTAGAAGCGCGGCCGCGAACTGGTAGCGAAACGGGAATTCGCCATTTTGTGCTTCGTAAATTAAATTACTAGTTATAAGTGGGTGCGGGAGACGTATCCTAATCCCCTATGTTTCCTGAGGGTGGGTGAGGAGGCTGATATATGTTGATACATCTCTTCCAGCGGCTGTGCGTGAGCTTTTTTTTTTTTTTTGCTGCGTGACAGTCCGGAGCGGCCGCCATCTTGTCTCTCGGTAGGATCGAGAGAGAAGAAAAGGTGAAAAACTAAGGGGGAATTTAATGAAAGGGGGCAAGGTATCCCCCTCTTGACCCCCTAGGAATGTTGTTGGGGTTATTAAAGGGTCCCGTGGGGAAAATAAAAAAAAAATGATTTTTCACGGTAGAAGCGCTTCACGGGCCGCGAACTGGGCCGCAAACTGGTAGCGAAACGGGAATTCGCCATTTTGTGCTTCGTTAATTAAAGTACTAGGTATAAGGGGGTGCGGGAGACATATCCTAATCCCTTATGTTTCCTGAGGGTGGCTGAGGAGGCTGATATATGTTGATATATCTCTTCCAGCGGCTGCGCCATCTTGCCTTTTTTCGAATGCCACAATTTTGTCGTGCACGGCAGCCATTTTAGATGCCAGGCTGGTCCCAGGCTATCACCTACCCCTGCGGATGTAGTTTATGGCCCCAGCTGTAGAGAATTCAGACATGCCAATCCTCCTGATTCAGGCGTGTGAGTACTGATTTCAGTGCTAGTCTCCCGCCTCCCGATTTCTGCAAGCAAAAACCCGGGGGCATATTACGAAGAACTAGCGATAATTTTTGTCTATAACTTGTTTAGAGACAAAAATTATCGCCGCACATCGGCGATTTTTATCGCAGATAAACCTTGCTATTATCGCAGAAAAGTCAGCGATATTCATGTATTATCGAGCAAATGCTCTTAGCCATGTTATCCACCTCCCATTGGATAACATGGCTAAGACCTGCTCAGGGCAGGTGTTAGCTTTTGGAGATATTCGCGCTTAGTGCGAATATCTCCAAAAGTTGGTAATAGAAGGTAGCGATGTTAGGGACTGTTTCCAGTCGCTAACATCTTGGCACGCCACTTTGCATGTCATTAGTGATAAGTATCACTGACATGCAAAGCCGGGCCCAAGATGGTCGCTATCTCCTTTTAGGTGTCACTAACTGGTGTTAGCGACAGCTTGATAATAGGGAAATAATTTTATCTCCGCTTTCATGGTTTTTAAAGCCAAAAAAGCGGAGATAAACCCCCTTGCTAATATGCCCCACGATTCCTTGGGGGTTTCAGCTGATAGGGCTTGGTATTGTGTTACATGGTAATTTTTCCATGAAACGTCAGAGGGTCGATGTAGGGGTTCTAGAAGAGGTGATAAACCATTTAAGCCTCATGAACAAGCGCATGGTCTTTTAAAGATTTCTGAAGTACTCGGGGCGGCGGTGTGTGTGTGCCCTCTTTCAGGAGCGGGCGGGGGGGCACTGCCAGCAACTTGCCAGGTCAGGTAGTGTTCAACACGTGCATCACCCTTTCTCTGCTTGCTATTGCGCTCCATGCTTCGGAAAGGTAAGAAAAAGAACGTGCATTTGAGTTTGAAATGTCCGATCCTGCAGCAGCACACTTCCAAAGCCCACACATGACAATAACCCGATTCAAGGCCCCATTCACCCGTTTTTCAAAAAATAGATAACACTCCAACAAAGTAAGGTTATAAAACTTTATTAACTTTTAACGATAATGAACAGAACAAAAACTAAAAACATTTAAACATTTATTAACACAAAAAGCAACAATGGTTAGAAGCTGTCTTTTGTGCGAATAGTCCCAAGGCAGCACAACGTGCAGAGTTCTGGACGGCACCCAGGTGATGTCGCCTGGGTGCCGCACTGGTTTAGGGATCCTACAATGCTGCTCCGAAAATTGGCGTGGGGTGTCCCGGGTGGGGCGGAGGGAGGCCTCGTCAGTAGCGGTCTGTTGTGCGAATAGTCCCAAGGCAGCACAACGTGCAGAGTTCTGGACGGCACCCAGGTGATGTCGCCTGGGTGCCGCACTGGTTTAGGGATCCTACAATGCAGCACAGAAAAACAGCGTGGGGCGTCCCGGGTGGTGCGGGGGGAGGCCTCGTCAGTAGCGGTCTGTGTCCAGTGTCACATGGCTGACACAACATGTACGACAGGCACCCAGGTGATGTCCAGTAAACTGCCGCACTGGTTTTGGTATCCTACAATGCTGCTCCGAAAATTGGCGTGCGGCGGCCCGGGGGGGGGGGGGGAGGCGGCGTGAACGGGCCTCCCCAGGTGGCGGCCATCTAGCTGAGTTGCGTCTCGCTCACCATGTTGTGGAGTTGCTCCCACTCTTGCAGTGCAGCGATAGGCGGCTGCCACATGGTTGTCAAAATGGCGGACGGCTCTTCGGTTTTGGGCCTGGTCCACTGAAATGGCCCTGGGACACCTTGGAAGTCGGACGCTTGCCTGCTAGGGCTTGGGCTCCATTCTCGAAAAGCGTCCCCTCAGCTGTGAAGATTGTATAAAAGTCTTGGGGGCCCCCGACTCCCGCAGGCTTCCGGTGGGGAGCGGCTGCCATGATTGCTCGCGGAATGACCACGACGGAGCCACGAGATGGTGGTGCTCTCATGCTGACGCCAGCTTCAGTCTGAATGATCCAGAAACAAGGTGGGGCTTTCATCGTTTGGGAAAAAAAAATGTTCTAAACCAATGAAAAGTGTTATTTTTAGGTCATATGACCAAGCCTTCCATCTTTAGGAAACCAAAAGTAAAATGAACCAATGAAAAGTTTTATAAACAAGTCACATGACCTGTTATGC
This sequence comes from Lissotriton vulgaris, assembly GCF_964263255.1. Classification (NCBI taxonomy): domain Eukaryota; kingdom Metazoa; phylum Chordata; class Amphibia; order Caudata; family Salamandridae; genus Lissotriton; species Lissotriton vulgaris. Next base: position 34,109 of record NW_028252582.1, on the reverse strand, counting down.
GACATAGGGCTACAAAAAGCGTAGAAAATCCGTTGGCACGTGAGGCGGCGTCAGTAGCGGACCGATGTGCGAATAGGCCGAAGGCAGCACAACGCGCCGAGATCCGGATGGCACCGAGGTGGTGTCCAGCAAATTGCCGCACTGGTGTGGCCATCCTACAATGCTGCGCCGAAAGACGGCGTGTCCAGCAGAATTGCGGTCACTGTTGCGGTACAGTGACTCGAACGCGCCGAGATCCGGATGGCGCCGAGGTGGTGTCCAGCAAATTGCCGTACTGGTGTGGCCATCCTACAATGCTGCGCCGAAAGACGGCGTGTTCTGCTGAGTTCCGGTTACTCTTCCGGCACAGTGACTCGAACGCGCTGAGATCCGGATGGCACCGAGGTGGTGTCCAGCAAGTGGCTGCACTGGTGTGGCCATCCTACAATGCTGCGCCGAAAGATGGCGTGGGGTGCCCCGTTGGCTTATGAGGTGATGTCAGTAGTGGACTGATGTGTGAATAGGTCGGAACCAGCACAAGGCGCCAAGATCCGAATGGCAAGTCCTGGATGTTGAGTGCCTCAGTTGAGAGTTCTGAGCAGTGCTTGCAAGACTGTCTGAAGCTTATTTGCACCTGCTGCAGCTTCACTAGGTCCGGCGGAACTTGTTGCCTTTTCCTTTGTGCTTCTTTTCCTACAATGCGTTTCTTCTGAAGACACGACCAGGTCCCTGAATGTGTGCAGGGGGACGCTATTGAATGAATGAACGCGCCAAGATCTGGATGGCACCGAGGTGGTGTCCAGCAAATTGCCGCACTGGTGTGGCCATCCTACAATGCTGCGCCGAAAGTCGGCGTGGGGTGCCCCGTTGGTTTATGAGGTGATGTCAGTAGCGGACCGATGTGTGAATAGGTCGGAACCAGCACAAGGCGCCCTGCACTGTTGAGCCTTTTTCAATGTCTGTTTTTTGTTCTTTCCCCTCCATCAAAAACAAAACAAAAATACAAGGCGCCAAGATCCGAATGGCAAGTCCTGGATGTTGAGTGCCTCAGTTGAGAGTTCTGAGCAGTGCTTGTAAGACTGTCTGAAGCTTATTTGCACCTGCTGCAGCTTCACTAGGTCCGGCGGAACTTTTTTCCTTTTCCTTTCTGCATCTTTTCCTACAATGCGTTTCATCTAAAGACACGACCAGGTCCCTGAATGTGTGCAGGGGGACGCTATTGATTGAATGAAAATGGCGGCTTGACACAAAGCTGACTCAAGCGTTACTGTTGGTGCTATACAGACAAAAATTGGTTTTCAGTTTGTACATTCTTCAGGTTTTTTTTTCCATCCAAGTCTGATTGAGAGTTTGTAGAAAAATGGCTTCAGATTTTCCACATACTACTCTTCAACATTCTTCCTAAATGTAACAATGTGAAACTCACTAGGAGAACGGCTGTTTCTGTTTCCTTTCAAAATGCTGCCACCAATATTTTCTGAATGGAAGACACCATCTTGTAACATAAAGGGCCGAAAGGGGTTCTGGTCTGGCCGATGGTTGGTGGAGACATTTTGACTATATCTTGGACCTGCCCGGCCTCGCCCAAAATGGCGCCGGTATAAATGGGACTCGTAACTCTTTGCCCGCAAATGTATATCTAGAAAATGTTATTGTAAGTGGCCCTGTCGTATTTTAATTACAAAATGTACGTCCACCGATTCCGCAACTGTTAGACACCTTTGTTCTTGTCACCTAATGGCCCGCTCGTTACGTTCTTCTACAGTGTAAATGTCTCCTCATCATATACGATTTGAGTTTGCTCCGTGGCCGGCCCACGTGGTTATAGGCCCGTATTTGTATACTGACATTTTCACAATAAAGGTTTTTAAAACAAAACACGGTAGTAGTATTTTCATTTGTAAAGTTTTTACTTTTAGTGACTGTTTTCGAATCAGTAAAAGGCAAGTGAAATAAAGCAGTCCAATTACATGACGGATAAAAGGTATAATATGTAGGAACGCAGTAAAGATAAATGGTCAAGGGCAGTTGTGTTTTTCATGTCTGCAACATAAAGTGATCGATAAGAATCTGATAATCAGGCGCATCGGCGACTAAGACAGCAGGCCGAATCTCTTTTACTCAACGGCTCCGTCATGGAAGGAAGAAACGCCCTTTTTCTCGAAAAAGGAATATATTTTACTTGCCAGACAGTTGTAAATTTTCCGGGAAAGTACATTAGCCTGGAATATTATAACATATGTTTGAAAAAAAAATATTGTTCGAAAATAATAAAAAGCGTAATTTTTAGGTCATATGACCAAGCTTTTCATCATTAAATTAACAAAAGTAAAATGAACCAATGAAAAGTTTTATTAACAAGTCACATGACCTGTTATGCTTACGTTACGCGCTGCGCGCCGCGCCTCGGATCACTTCCGGGTGCGCTAACGCGGCGTGTCATAAAACGCATTACGCGACAACGTAGGTCAAGAATATAGTCTAAATGTCTCCACCAACCAGCGTTCAGAACACAACCCCTTTCAGCAGTCCAAAAAGTTCTGTTAAATGACAACAGAGGGGACAGGCAACAAGAACCATCAGTCAAAGAGGGGAGGGCAAGTTCTTCTCTTCCGGGTCATGTTGGGGCGCTACCGGAACTGATCGAATTGGTAGTCTACAGTGTTTCTGGATGTTTCAGACTAAAGCTGGCGTCAGCATGAGACCACTACCATCTCGTAGCTCCGTCGTGGCCATTCCACGAGCAATCATGGCAGCCGCTCCCCACCAGAAGCCTGCGGGAGTCGGAGGCCCCCATGACTTTTGTAGAATCTTCACGGCTGAGGGGACGCTTTTCGAGAATGGGATCCAAGCCCTAGCAGACAAGCGTCCGAGTTCCAAGGTGTCCCAGGGCCATTTTAGTGGACCAGGCCCAAAACCGAAGAGACGGCCGCCATTTTGAGAGTCCTGTGGCAGCCGCCTATCGCTGCACCGCTAGAGCGGGCGCATCTCAACTACATGGTGAGCGAGACGCTGTAGTCGCAAGAGCGGGCGGAAAAGAGCTGAATGGCGGAAGAGGCACAGTGTAGCAAAAGCGGGCGGAATGGCAACTAAAACGATAAAGGGGCGCCTCACTACAGCTTGTCTTCAGGTCAAACGGATTGTGGGACAAGGTCCAGAATTGAAGAGTCATCAAAAGGCAAAAAGTACCGCCGGACCCCGGGAGCCGGCCGCCTATGTCGGGGGCGATCTCAGGCTACACCAGTGCTATAAGACTTGGGGAGGGTGTCGGAGCCAAGCGTCTTCTCCGAGTCCATGGCCATCACAGCGCCCCTCAGGGGTCTCCGTCAAGCTGTTTAGGAAGGTAACATATCATATTGTTTTCTAATGCAGTCAGGTCCACAAACGACACTCACTTACTTTGAGAATAGTGAAGCTGCAGTAGGAGGAAATAAGCTTCAGACAGTGTTACAAGCGCTGCTCAGAACTCTTAACTATGGCACCCAACATCCAGAACTTATGCTATTTGAGAATGGTAGTGACATCGAAGCATCTCGGGGACCAAAACCATTAACGTACTTTCACGTATGAAAATCTTACTTGGGGAGGGGGCAGGAGCGAAGCGCCCCCTCCCAGTCAGCGCCACCACACCGTATGTTGAAAATCTGAAGCCATCGTTCTACAAAGTCAATCAAACTTGGATTGAAAAATCTAGAAAAATGTACAAACTGAAAACCAGTTTTGGTCTGCATAGCATCAGTAACAACGCTTGAGTCAGCTTTGTGTCAAGCCGCCATTTTGATTCAACAAAGCACAGGCATTGAAAAAGGCTGAAATTCAGAACTCTAAACTATGGCACCCAACATCCAGGAGCTTGCTATCCGGATCTTGGAGCCTTGTGCTGTTTTCGATCTATTCACACATCGGTCCACTACTGACATCATCTTATAAACCAACGTTATGTAAATAGTTTTTTAATAAAATGTTTTACCCTGTTTCTTTGCTGGTGTGTTGTCTATATTTTTAATATTTGCATAGGGTTTGTCATTATTTTGTGCGGGATGGGTGATGGAGCCGAGCTGTCTTGCAGCCCTCATGGTGTGGAGCTCAGTTCATCTCACTATTTTCGTATTTCTCAAGAAGGGTTGTTCCTAATATTTCTATTTTAGCGAGGTCAAAAAGAGATCCAATTAGTGGCCTACTGATTTTGCTCGATTACTTTTATTTTTTTACACGATTTTTCACTATCTGCAAAGACTAAACAGAGTATTGCGACTTTGTGCTTGTTTGTAAATAGAGAATGATCCAAAGAGAACCAATTTTAAAACAGTAAATGCTTGGACAACAATCAATCAAATGGAGAGACAAGGAGGTACGACGGATTACAACGGGGGTAAAGGCCTGCGTTAACTACCCTTCTGTATCTGCAAAGAGAGAGTACTACTAAGGCAAAAGAGGGGAGGGGGGGGGGGGGCAGCGTTCAAAGCACATCAGCGTGCATAAATACGAAAATGTTTTTATCTATCACGTACTTGACATTTTAAAGCTTTTCATATTTGCTATTAAAAAACCAATGAAATTCACAGAAAAAACCATAGGTTATAGTGGATATATAGTTAGGAATTTGCATTTACAAAACCTTGAAAATTCAATGAAAAAACCATAGGTTATAGGCCATATATAGTTAGGAATTAGCATTTACAAAACCTTATTTTACTCGCATAAAACCATTGAAATTCCATATATAGTTAGCTAACTATAAGCGCTAACTATATATCGCGCACCCGCAATCCACTGCTGATGATGTCACATATTACATCATTCATGACATGGTCAGTGACATCACTGATGACATCACTGATGACATCTCAAATGACATCACTGATGACAACTCAAATGATATCAATGATGACATCTCAAATGACATCACTGATAACAACTCAAATGACATCACTGATGACATCTCATTTGTCATCACTGATCACATCACTCATGTGATAATACAATGAACCTCTTCAGACTCTAATATAACCTTACATACACTCAGTATAAACAGACACTCACAGACTGTCACTCATCCATGGAGTTACTCACACACCTAGTCAGTCATGCAAAGAATCAATCACACCTCCATTTCCTCAACTATACAGGTATACACATCTTACTTATTCAAACATATAATAACACATATTTACTCTCTTATATAATCCCTGATACAAGCTCACAGTGATCGATACAGCCACTCACACATTCACTGGCTCTTATGTTCAGTTATTTATATATCTCAACTCTCACATGTATTGTGTTTTACATACGTACTTACTTGCACATGTAGCAATGAGAAATCCATTCACTCACCAACACACCCATGCACAGTCAACCGCCCATATAGCTGTTTCCACATGCACTCTTGAACTCATACTCCTAGTGAATCAACTGCTTACACATCTATGCACAGAGTCACGCACCTCCCAGCCACCCACACACACACTCAGCCTCACATTCAAATACTTGGGCAACCAATCAATAACCCATATGGCCACTCTTATAGCTACTGATCAACACATGCAGCAGCTTACACAACAACAAACATACTGATGCACGAATTAAGACAGTTTAGTCACTAACCCATGTACTCAGTGAGACACATTTAATCACTCACTCATACAGTCAGTCATGCACCTACTAAATTCTTCATCCAGACACTTATACATCCACTCATTCTTCAATATGTGAAACATATTTAAACTTTACAGACACATACAATCACTGGATGTTGTGATCAGTGATGTCATCAGTGATGTCACTGACCATGTCATGAATGATGTAATATGTGACATCATCAGCAGTGGATTGCGGGTGCGCGATATATAGTTAGCGCTTATAGTTAGCTAACTATATATGGAATTTCAATGGTTTTATGCGAGTAAAATAAGGTTTTGTAAATGCTAATTCCTAACTATATATGGCCTATAACCTATGGTTTTTTCATTGAATATATATATATATTCACTGAAAAAACCATAGGTTAGAGACCATATATAGTTAGCTGGACATTTTATTGACATAAAACCAATGAAATTCCATATATAGTTAGTTGCACTAACTATATATTGCGCACCCGCAATCCACTGCTGATGATGTCACATATTACATCATTCATGACATGGTCAGTGACATCACTGATGACATCACTGATGACATCTCAAATGACATCACTGATGACATCACTGATGACATCTCAAATGACATCACTGATGACATCTTCTAGTGTCTGTGTGTTTTTGTAAAGTTTAAATATGTTTTACATATTGAAGAATGAGTGGATGTATGGAAGACTGAGTGTGTGTATGGCTGGCTGGGAGGTGTGTGACTCTGTGCATATCAATGTGTACTTGTATCAGTGATTGTATAAGAGAGTAAGTATGTGTTAGTATATGTGTGGAAAGTATGGTGTTCTGTGTTTAACTGTATAGATGAGAAAATCGAAGTGTGATTGATTCTTCACAGGACTGACTAGGTGTATGAGTGCATATGATAGTGTTGTAATAATGAGTGACTGTATGTATGAGTGATTGTATGGGTGAATGAGTGAATGTGTGTGTAGACGTAGGAATCAGTGAGTGCGTATGTAGTAACTGGTATTGGTGTGTCATGATGTCATCAGTGATGTCATTTGAGATGTCATCAGTGATGTCATCAGTGATGTCACTGAAGTATGGTGTTCTGTGTTTAACTGTATAGATGAGGAAATGGAAGTGTGATTGATTCTTTACAGGACTGACTAGGTGTGTGAGTAACTCCATGGATGAGTGTCAGTGTGTGAGTGTCTGCATAGGTGTATGAGTGCATATGATAGTGTTGTAATAATGAGTGACTGTATGTATGAGTGATTGTATGGGTGAATGAGTGAATGTGTGTGTAGACGTAGGAATCAGTGAGTGCGTATGTAGTAACTAGTATTGGTGTGTCATGATGTCATTTGAGATGTCATCAGTGATGTCATCAGTGATGTCATTTGAGATGTCATCAGTGATGTCATCAGTGATGTCACTGACCATGTCATGAATGATGTAATATGTGACATCATCAGCAGTGGATTGCGGGTGCGCGATATATAGTTAGTGCAACTAACTATATATGGAATTTCATTGGTTTTATGTCAATAAAATGTCCAGCTAACTATATATGGTCTCTAACCTATGGTTTTTTCAGTGAATTTTCAAGGTTTTGTAAATGCAAATTCCTAACTATATATGGTCTATAACCTATGGTTTTTTCAGTGAATTTCATTGTTTTTTTAAAAGCTAATGTCTATAGCTGTAAAATATATTCTTTATTACATGACGTATCACGTAGCCACGTGAGACGCCTCATGACGCGTCGCATAACCGTGAAGTATCGGCTCTGCAGCGCAAACAAAACCCGTAACGTAAGCGTGCCGGAGCACGCTTACAGATATATATATTGTTTTTAACCTTAATTAGACAAAATCCACACGTGCACATATCTTGAGGCCTTGCAAAGGCACATCAAACAAACAGTCCCTACAATTTTGCCAAGTTTGCTGGAAATCTATTCCTTAAATTTTTTTTTTACTGTTTCTCTTGGTTTTCCCCTTGTTACGCTTACCAGGACGCTACCCGGTACGCGAACCGGACGCTCCAAAAACACAAGATGGCGGACTACCGTTACGCTGCTGGTTAGCTGCCCGGTTCGCGTACCGGGAAGCGCCTCTACCGCGAAAAATCGCGGGGGACTTTAATATCCCCCTCATCAATCCTAGGGGGTCAGGAGGGGTTTACCTTGCCCCCTTTCCTTCATTTCCCCCTTCTTTTTTCACCACATCTTGTCTCTCGAACTTACCGAGAGACAAGATGGCGGCCGCTCCGGACTGTTTACAATGTTGACAGCTACGCTGCCGGTTAGCTGCCCGGTTAGCTGCCCGGTGAGCTGCCCGGTTCGCTGCCCGGTTCGCGTACCGGGACGCGCCTCTACGGCGTAAAATCGCAAAAAAATGTTTTTTTTAATTTATTGCCCCGCGGGGCACTTTAATATCCCCCTCATCAATCCTAGGGGGTCAGGAGTGGTCTACCTTGCCCCCTTTCCTTCATTTCCCCCTTCATTTTTCACCACATCTTGTCTCTCGATCATACCGAGAGACAAGATGGCGGCCGCTCCGGACTGTTTAGAATGTTGACAGACACCGGAGAGCTTCGCGAAGTTCCGTTACGCGTCAGGTACGCGAACCGGGGCGCTAACCGGAGCGCTGTCACAGATATATATATTTTTTTAAACGTTCATTTCTCAAAATCCACTGGAGCACATATATTGAGACATAGCAAAGGCACATCGGGCAAACCATATCTACAATTTTGCCAAGTTTCATGTAAATCTATTCAGCCGTTCGAGCTAAAAGTGAGTCCAACCGCCCTATGGAAAAATGAATGGGAAAAACGCGTTTTGGGACCCCCCTTTTTTCTCGCCCCCCCTTGACGAAACCCCCCCAAATTTTCAGGGGCTGCTCAGAAACAAACTGTGCCATTTTCCTGAAAATGTCAGCCAATTCCGTCCACAAACGCCAAAGTTATTAGACATAGAATTTTCAGAAATCCCATAGAGAAAAAATCCTAACTATATATACCCACTGGCTATCGCCAGTAGGTAATATACATATATAAACATATATAATCTGCATATCTATATAAATATAAATGCATGCATACATATACATATATGCATACATATGCATGTTATTTGCATGAGTTTTAAAAACACTAATAAAAGCAAAGCTAAAAAGCCACCTCATTACAAACAGAATGGCTTTAATTTAAACGAGGGCGAGATCTATTGCATTTTCAGTGCTTGTTTACTTTGGTTCTATCAAGAAGGCATTCAGATGTGTCACACATTTGTCATAAATTCTGAATGTTAGCTCTAGTTGCTCATTAGATCACTGTAGTAAAGCTAGTGCTCACCAGGGAAGTCTGCTGCTAATCATGGTTTGCAGCCATTTTCCCGCATTTTTTATCCCGCAGACTTTCAGTCCGCATACCATTATCCCGCAAGGTCATTGACCTCGCATACCATTATCCCGCATTTTTTCAAAACGCATGTGCATTTATCGCGCATGCCTTTACAAAGAATTACGTTTTAAAGGCATGTATGGTAAATGCATTTGCGTTGTGAAAACCACGATGACGAGAGAGGTAAGTGGGTTTGTGTTAATTTTTTCGTGGGTTAGTGGTTGTGTAGTGTAGTGTAGTGTTGTGTAGTGTAGTGTTGTGTTAGTGTAGTGTAGAGTTGTGGTGGTTGTTTAGTGTAGGGTCATGCTGGGGGTAGTGTTTTAGGGTTTAGGGTTGTGTTGTAGTGTTTGCGTAGTGTAGGGTCATGCTGGGGGTAGTGTTTTAGGGTTTAGGGTAGTGTTGTAGTGTTTGCGTAGTGTAGGGTCATGCTGGGGGTAGTGTTTTAGGGTTTAGGGTTGTGTTGTAGTGTTTGCGTAGTGTAGGGTCATGCTGGGGCTAGTGTTTTAGGGTTTAGGGTAGTGTTGTAGTGTTTGCGTAGTGTAGGGTCATGCTGGGCGTAGTGTTTTAGGGTTTAGGATAGTGTTGTAGTGTTTGCGTAGTGTAGGGTCATGCTGGGGGTAGTGTTTTTGGGTTTTGGGTAGTGTTGTAGTGTTTGCGTAGTGTAGGGTCATGCTGGGCTGTAGTATTTTAGGGTTTAGGGTAGTGTTGTAGTGTTTGCGTAGTGTAGGGTCATGCTGGGGGTAGTGTTTTAGGGTTTTGGGTAGTGTTGTAGTGTTTGCGTAGTGTAGGGTCATGCTGGGGTGTAGTGTTTTAGGGTTTTGGGTAGTGTTGTAGTGTTTGCGTAGTGTAGGGTCATGCTGGGGGTAGTGTTTTAGGGTTTTGGGTAGTGTTGTAGTGTTTGCGTAGTGTAGGGTCATGCTGGGGGTAGTGTTTTAAGGTTTTGGGTAGTGTTGTAGTGTTTGCATAGTGTAGGGTCATGCTGGGGGGTAGTGTTTTAGGGTTTTGGGTAGTGTTGTAGTGTTTGCGTAGTGTAGGGTCATGCTAGGGGTAGTGTTTTAGGGTTTTGGGTAGTGTTGTAGTGTTTGCGTAGTGTAGGGTCATGCAGGGGGTAGTGTTTTAGGGTTTAGGGTAGTGTTGTAGTGTTTGCGTAGTGTAGGGTCATGCTGGGGGCAGTGTTTTAGGGTTTAGGGTAGTGTTGTAGTGTTTGCGTAGTGTAGGGTCATGCTGGGGGTAGTGTTTTAGGGTTTAGGGTAGTGTTGTAGTGTTTGCGTAGTGTAGGGTCATGCTGGGGGTAGTGTTTTAGGGTTTAGGGTAGTGTTGTAGTGTTTGCGTAGTGTAGGGTCATGCTGGGGTGTAGTGTTTTAGGGTTTTGGGTAGTGTTGTAGTGTTTGCGTAGTGTAGGGTCATGCTGGGGGTAGTGTTTTAGGGTAGTGTTTTAGTGTTTGCGTAGTGTAGGGTCATGCTGGGGGTAGTGTTTTAGGGTTTAGGGTAGTGTTGTAGTGTTTGCGTAGTGTAGGGTCATGCTGGGGGTAGTGTTTTAGGGTTTAGGGTTGTGTTGTAGTGTTTGCGTAGTGTAGGGTCATGCTGGGGGTAGTGTTTTAGGGTTTAGGGTTGTGTTGTAGTGTTTGTGTAGTGTAGGGTCATGCTGGGGGTAGTGTTTTAGGGTTTAGGGTAGTGTTGTAGTGTAGGGTCATGCTGGGGTGTAGTGTTTTAGGGTTTTGGGTAGTGTTGTAGTGTTTGCGTAGTGTAGGGTCATGCTGGGGGTAGTGCTTTAGGGTTTAGGGTAGTGTTGTAGTGTTTGTGTAGTGTAGGGTCATGCTGGGGGTAGTGTTTTAGGGTTTAGGGTAGTGTTGTACTGTTTGTGTAGCGTAGGGTCATGCTAGGGGTAGTGTTTTAGGGTTTTGGGTAGTGTTGTAGTGTTTGCGTAGTGTAGGGTCATGCAGGGGGTAGTGTTTTAGGGTTTAGGGTAGTGTTGTAGTGTTTGCGTAGTGTAGGGTCATGCTGGGGGCAGTGTTCTAGGGTTTAGGGTAGTGTTGTAGTGTTTGCGTAGTGTAGGGTCATGCTGGGGGTAGTGTTTTAGGGTTTAGGGTAGTGTTGTAGTGTTTGCGTAGTGTAGGGTCATGCTGGGGGTAGTGTTTTAGGGTTTAGGGTAGTGTTGTAGTGTTTGCGTAGTGTAGGGTCATGCTGGGGGTAGTGTTTTAGGGTTTAGGGTTGTGTTGTAGTGTTTGCGTAGTGTAGGGTCATGCTGGGGCTAGTGTTTTAGGGTTTAGGGTAGTGTTGTAGTGTTTGCGTAGTGTAGGGTCATGCTGGGCGTAGTGTTTTAGGGTTTAGGATAGTGTTGTAGTGTTTGCGTAGTGTAGGGTCATGCTGGGGGTAGTGTTTTTGGGTTTTGGGTAGTGTTGTAGTGTTTGCGTAGTGTAGGGTCATGCTGGGCTGTAGTATTTTAGGGTTTAGGGTAGTGTTGTAGTGTTTGCGTAGTGTAGGGTCATGCTGGGGGTAGTGTTTTAGGGTTTTGGGTAGTGTTGTAGTGTTTGCGTAGTGTAGGGTCATGCTGGGGTGTAGTGTTTTAGGGTTTTGGGTAGTGTTGTAGTGTTTGCGTAGTGTAGGGTCATGCTGGGGGTAGTGTTTTAGGGTTTTGGGTAGTGTTGTAGTGTTTGCGTAGTGTAGGGTCATGCTGGGGGTAGTGTTTTAAGGTTTTGGGTAGTGTTGTAGTGTTTGCATAGTGTAGGGTCATGCTGGGGGGTAGTGTTTTAGGGTTTTGGGTAGTGTTGTAGTGTTTGCGTAGTGTAGGGTCATGCTAGGGGTAGTGTTTTAGGGTTTTGGGTAGTGTTGTAGTGTTTGCGTAGTGTAGGGTCATGCAGGGGGTAGTGTTTTAGGGTTTAGGGTAGTGTTGTAGTGTTTGCGTAGTGTAGGGTCATGCTGGGGGCAGTGTTTTAGGGTTTAGGGTAGTGTTGTAGTGTTTGCGTAGTGTAGGGTCATGCTGGGGGTAGTGTTTTAGGGTTTAGGGTAGTGTTGTAGTGTTTGCGTAGTGTAGGGTCATGCTGGGGGTAGTGTTTTAGGGTTTAGGGTAGTGTTGTAGTGTTTGCGTAGTGTAGGGTCATGCTGGGGTGTAGTGTTTTAGGGTTTTGGGTAGTTTTGTAGTGTTTGCGTAGTGTAGGGTCATGCTGGGGGTAGTGTTTTAGGGTTTAGGGTAGTGTTTTAGTGTTTGCGTAGTGTAGGGTCATGCTGGGGGTAGTGTTTTAGGGTTTAGGGTAGTGTTGTAGTGTTTGCGTAGTGTAGGGTCATGCTGGGGGTAGTGTTTTAGGGTTTAGGGTTGTGTTGTAGTGTTTGCGTAGTGTAGGGTCATGCTGGGGGTAGTGTTTTAGGGTTTAGGGTTGTGTTGTAGTGTTTGTGTAGTGTAGGGTCATGCTGGGGGTAGTGTTTTAGGGTTTAGGGTAGTGTTGTAGTGTAGGGTCATGCTGGGGTGTAGTGTTTTAGGGTTTTGGGTAGTGTTGTAGTGTTTGCGTAGTGTAGGGTCATGCTGGGGGTAGTGCTTTAGGGTTTAGGGTAGTGTTGTAGTGTTTGTGTAGTGTAGGGTCATGCTGGGGGTAGTGTTTTAGGGTTTAGGGTAGTGTTGTACTGTTTGTGTAGCGTAGGGTCATGCTGGGGGTAGTGTTTTAGGGTTTAGGGTAGTTTAGTTGTTTAGTGTATGCTAAAGGCATATTCGTTCTAAAAGTTTTTGTTATTTTAATTTGCGGCCTAATAGTACATGCAGGATTTTTTTGGCGGACTGATGGTATGCGGGATTTCGTCATATATTCGCTAATCATACTTTCTATGGCAAAATGAGCCCCCTCATTTTGTTCCTTTTTAAATTAAATGTTTTAAGAGTTACCACTTTATTCCAATCAAGATGGCTTCAGGTGTGCCAAATCTTTGTAATAAGCAGGACTGTTAGCACTCTAGTTGTTCTTTAGAACTCTCTGGGACATTCTGTCATTGGGCTATAGTTGGGCTACATCTGGCTGATATTTGGGCTACATTTGATTTTTTTTGTCTCTGGTGGCCATCTTTGGGCTACATTGGGCTACATTGGGCTACATTGGGCTACATTTGGGCTCCAACATATATATAGCCCAATGTAGCCCAATATATATTTTTCAAAGTTAATTTTCGTAAAAACCACTGGAGCCTATATCTTGAGACATAGCAAAGGCACATCGGGCTACCAGTCCCTACAATTTTGCCAAGTTTGGTGTAAATCCATTCAGCCGTTCAGGCTAAAAGTGAGGCCAACCGCCCTATGGAAAATTGCATGGGAAAAACACGTTTTGGGACCCCCCTTTTTTCTCGGACCCCCCTTGACGAAACCCCCCCAAATTTTCAGGGGCTGCTCAGAAACAAAATGTTCCATTTTCCTGAAAATTTCAGCCAATTCTGTCCTCAAACGCCAAAGTTATTCGACATAGAATTTTCAAAAATCCCATAGGAAAAAAATCCTAACTATATATACCTACTGGCTATCGCCAGTAGGTAATATATATATATATATATATATATATATATATATATATATCTATATATATATATATATTACCTACTGGCGATAGCCAGTAGGTATATATAGTTAGGATTTTTTCTCTATGGAACTTTTGAAAATTCTATGCCTAATAACTTTGGCGTTTGTGGACGGAATTGGCTGAAATTTTCAGGGAAATGGCACATTTTGTTTCTGAGCAGCTCCTGGAAATTTGGGGGGGGTTCGTCAAGGGGGGGCTGAGAAAAAAGGGGGGTCCCAAAACACGTTTTTCCCATGTTAATTTCCATAGGGCGGTTGGCCTCACTTTTAGCCCGAACGGCTAAATGGATTTCCACGAAACTTGGCAAAATTGTAGGGACTGTTAGCCCGATGTGCCTTTGCTAGGTCTCAATATATGTGCTTCAGTGGATTTTGAGAAATTAACGTTTAAAACAAGATATATATCTGTAACAGCGCTCCGGGCAGCGCTCCGGTTCGCGAACTTTTCGCGTATCGGAACTTTGCGAAGCGAAGCTGATTGGCTCTCCGGTGTCTGTCAACATTCTAAACAGTCCGGAGCGGCCGCCATCTTGTCTCTCGGTAGGATCGAGAGACAAGAGGAGGCCAAAACAAAGGGGGAAATGAAGGAAAGAGGGCAAGGTAGACCCCTTCTGACCCCCTAGGATTGATGAGGGGGATATTATAGAGCCACGCCGGGCCCAAAAAAAAAAAAAAAAAATCCGATTTTTTCGCCGTAGAGACGCGTCTTGGTACGCGAACCAGGCAGCTAACCGGGCAGCTAACCGGGAAGCTAACCGGCAGTGTAACCCAAAAAAAAAAAAAAATTCCGATTTTTTCGCCGTAGAGACGCGTCTTTGTACGTGAACCGGGCAGCTAACCGGGAAGCTAACCGACAGTGTAACGGGAGTCTGAGGAGTAGCTGATTGGCTGTCAATATTGTAAACAGTCCGGAGCGGCTGCCATCTTGTCTCTCGGTAGGATCGAGAGACAAGAGGAGGCCAAAACAAAGGGGGAAATGAAGGAAAGAGGGCAAGGTAGACTCCTTCTGACCCCCTAGGATTGATGAGGGGGATATTATAAAGCCACGCGGGGCCAAAAAAAAAACAAAAAAAAATCCGATTTTTTCGCCGTAGAGACGCGTCTTGGTACGCGAACTGGGCAGCTAACCGGGCAGCTAACCGGGAAGCTAACCGGCAGTGTAACGGGAGTCTGAGGAGAAGCTGATTGGCTGTTATCATTGTAAACAGTCTGGAGCGGCCGCCATCTTGTCTCTCTGTGGGATCGAGAGACAAGAGGTGGAAAAAAAAAGGTGTAAATGAATGAAAGGGGTAAGGCAGACCCCTCCTGAACCCCTAGGATTGATGAGGGGGCTATTAAAGTTCCCTGGGGGGTGAAAAAAAAAGAAATTGCGATTTTTCGCGGTAAAGGTGCTTCCTGGTACGTTAACCAGGCAGCTAACCGGCAGCGTAACGGGAGTCCGACATATTGTGTTTTTTGAACGTTTGTGATATGTGCACGTGTGGATTTTGTCTAATTAAGGTTAAAAAAATATATATATATCTTTAAGCGTGTTCTGGCGCGCTTACGTTTTGGGTTTGGTTTGCGCTGCAGAGACGATACGTCACGGTTATGCGATGCATCATGAGGCGTCTCACGGGCTACGTGATACGTCACTTAATAAAGAATATATTTTACAGCTATAGATATTAGCTTTTAAAAAACCAATGAAATTCACAGAAAAAAACATAGGTTATAGACCATATATAGTTAGGAATTTGCATTTACAAAACCTTGAAAATTCACTGAAAAAACCATAGGTTATAGACCATATATAGTTAGGGATTAGCATTTAAAAAACCTTATTTTATTTGCACAAAACCATTGAAATTCCATATATAGTTAGTTGCACTAACTATATATCGCGGACCCGCAATCCACTGCTAATGATGTCACATATTACATCATTCATGACATGGTCAGTGACATCACTGATGACATCACTGATGACATCTCAAATGACATCACTGATGACAACACCCAGTGACTGTATGTTTCTGTAAAGTTAAAATATGTCTTACATATTGAAGAATGAGTGGATGTATAAGTGTCTGGATGAAGGATTTAGTAGGTGCATGACTGACTGTATGAGAGAATGATTAAATGTGTCTCACTGAGTGCATGGGTTAGTGATTAAAGTGTCTTAATTTGGCAATCATTATTTATGTTCTTCTGTAAACTGCTGCATGTTTAAATCAGTAGCTATATCAGTAACTATATGGGTTATTGAATGGTTGCCCAAGTATTTGTATGGGAGACTGAGTATGTGTGTGGGTGGCTGGGAGGTGTATAACTCTGTGCATAGATGTGTGAGCAGTTGATTCCATAGGTGTATGGGTTCAAAAGTGCATGTAGAAACAGCTGTATGGACAGTTGACTGTGTGCATGAGTATATTGGTGAGTGAATGGATATCTCAGTTCTACATGTCAAAGTAAGTACATATGTAAAACACACTCCATGTGAGAGTTGACATATATAAATAACTGAACATAAGAGCCAGTGAATGTGAGAGTGGCTGTATGAATCATTGTGAACTTGTATCAAGGATTGTATACGAGAGTAAATATGTGTTAGTATATGTTTGAATAAGTAAGGTGTGTATAACTGTATAGTTAAGGAAATGGAGATGTGATTGATTCTTTGCATGACTGACTAGGTGTGTGAGTAACTCCATGGATGTGTGACAGTCTGTGAATGCCTGTTTACACTGAGTGTATCTAAGGTTATATTAGAGTCTGAAGATGTATTATCACATAAATGATATCATCAGTGATGTAATCAGTAATGTCAAATGAGATGTCAGTGATGTCATCAGTGATGTCATTTGAGATGTCATCAGTGATGTCATCAGTGATGTCATTTGAGATGTCATCAGTGATGTCATCAGTGATGTCACTGACCATGTCATGAATGATGTAATATGTGACATCATTAGCAGTGGATTGCGGGTCCGGGATATATAGTTAGTGCAACTAACTATATATGGAATTTCAATGGTTTTGTGCAAATAAAATAAGGTTTTTTAAATGCTAATCCCTAACTATATATGGTCTATAACCTATGGTTTTTTCAGTGAATATATATATATTACCTACTGGCGTTCGCCAGTAGGTATATATAGTTAGGATAAATTCCCTATGGGACTTTTGAAAATTCTATGTCTAATAACTTTGGCGTTTGTGGATGGAATCGGCTGAAATTTTCAGGAAAATGGCACATTTTGTTTCTGAGCAGCTCCTGAAAATTTGGTGGGGTTTCGTCAAGGGGGGGCTGAGAAAAAAGGGGGGTCCCAAAACGCGTTTTTTGCATTGAGTTTTCCATAGGGCGGTTGGACTCACTTTTAGCTCGAACGGCTGAATGGATTTGCACGAAACTTGGCAAAATTGTAGGGACTGTTAGCCCGATGTGCCTTTGCTAGGTCTCAATATATGTGCTCCAGTAGTTTTTGAGAAATTAACGTTCAAACCAAGATATATATCTGTAACAGCGCTCTGGGCAGCGATCCGGTCCGCTTACTTTTCGCTTATCGGAACTTTGCGCGCAGAAAGCTGATTGGCTCTCCGGTGTCTGTCAACATTCTAAACAGTCCGGAGCGGACGCCATCTTGTCTCTCGGTAGGATCGAGAGAGAAGAAGAGGTGGAAAACGAAGGGGGAATTTAATGAAAGGGGGCAAGGTATCCCCCTCTTGACCCCCTAGGAATGTTGTTGGGGTTATTAAAGGGTCCCGTGGGGAAAATAAAAAAAAAATGATTTTTCACGGTAGAAGCGCGGCCGCGAACTGGTAGCGAAACGGGAATTCGCCATTTTGTGCTTCGTAAATTAAATTACTAGTTATAAGTGGGTGCGGGAGACGTATCCTAATCCCCTATGTTTCCTGAGGGTGGGTGAGGAGGCTGATATATGTTGATACATCTCTTCCAGCGGCTGTGCGTGAGCTTTTTTTTTTTTTTTGCTGCGTGACAGTCCGGAGCGGCCGCCATCTTGTCTCTCGGTAGGATCGAGAGAGAAGAAAAGGTGAAAAACTAAGGGGGAATTTAATGAAAGGGGGCAAGGTATCCCCCTCTTGACCCCCTAGGAATGTTGTTGGGGTTATTAAAGGGTCCCGTGGGGAAAATAAAAAAAAAATGATTTTTCACGGTAGAAGCGCTTCACGGGCCGCGAACTGGGCCGCAAACTGGTAGCGAAACGGGAATTCGCCATTTTGTGCTTCGTTAATTAAAGTACTAGGTATAAGGGGGTGCGGGAGACATATCCTAATCCCTTATGTTTCCTGAGGGTGGCTGAGGAGGCTGATATATGTTGATATATCTCTTCCAGCGGCTGCGCCATCTTGCCTTTTTTCGAATGCCACAATTTTGTCGTGCACGGCAGCCATTTTAGATGCCAGGCTGGTCCCAGGCTATCACCTACCCCTGCGGATGTAGTTTATGGCCCCAGCTGTAGAGAATTCAGACATGCCAATCCTCCTGATTCAGGCGTGTGAGTACTGATTTCAGTGCTAGTCTCCCGCCTCCCGATTTCTGCAAGCAAAAACCCGGGGGCATATTACGAAGAACTAGCGATAATTTTTGTCTATAACTTGTTTAGAGACAAAAATTATCGCCGCACATCGGCGATTTTTATCGCAGATAAACCTTGCTATTATCGCAGAAAAGTCAGCGATATTCATGTATTATCGAGCAAATGCTCTTAGCCATGTTATCCACCTCCCATTGGATAACATGGCTAAGACCTGCTCAGGGCAGGTGTTAGCTTTTGGAGATATTCGCGCTTAGTGCGAATATCTCCAAAAGTTGGTAATAGAAGGTAGCGATGTTAGGGACTGTTTCCAGTCGCTAACATCTTGGCACGCCACTTTGCATGTCATTAGTGATAAGTATCACTGACATGCAAAGCCGGGCCCAAGATGGTCGCTATCTCCTTTTAGGTGTCACTAACTGGTGTTAGCGACAGCTTGATAATAGGGAAATAATTTTATCTCCGCTTTCATGGTTTTTAAAGCCAAAAAAGCGGAGATAAACCCCCTTGCTAATATGCCCCACGATTCCTTGGGGGTTTCAGCTGATAGGGCTTGGTATTGTGTTACATGGTAATTTTTCCATGAAACGTCAGAGGGTCGATGTAGGGGTTCTAGAAGAGGTGATAAACCATTTAAGCCTCATGAACAAGCGCATGGTCTTTTAAAGATTTCTGAAGTACTCGGGGCGGCGGTGTGTGTGTGCCCTCTTTCAGGAGCGGGCGGGGGGGCACTGCCAGCAACTTGCCAGGTCAGGTAGTGTTCAACACGTGCATCACCCTTTCTCTGCTTGCTATTGCGCTCCATGCTTCGGAAAGGTAAGAAAAAGAACGTGCATTTGAGTTTGAAATGTCCGATCCTGCAGCAGCACACTTCCAAAGCCCACACATGACAATAACCCGATTCAAGGCCCCATTCACCCGTTTTTCAAAAAATAGATAACACTCCAACAAAGTAAGGTTATAAAACTTTATTAACTTTTAACGATAATGAACAGAACAAAAACTAAAAACATTTAAACATTTATTAACACAAAAAGCAACAATGGTTAGAAGCTGTCTTTTGTGCGAATAGTCCCAAGGCAGCACAACGTGCAGAGTTCTGGACGGCACCCAGGTGATGTCGCCTGGGTGCCGCACTGGTTTAGGGATCCTACAATGCTGCTCCGAAAATTGGCGTGGGGTGTCCCGGGTGGGGCGGAGGGAGGCCTCGTCAGTAGCGGTCTGTTGTGCGAATAGTCCCAAGGCAGCACAACGTGCAGAGTTCTGGACGGCACCCAGGTGATGTCGCCTGGGTGCCGCACTGGTTTAGGGATCCTACAATGCAGCACAGAAAAACAGCGTGGGGCGTCCCGGGTGGTGCGGGGGGAGGCCTCGTCAGTAGCGGTCTGTGTCCAGTGTCACATGGCTGACACAACATGTACGACAGGCACCCAGGTGATGTCCAGTAAACTGCCGCACTGGTTTTGGTATCCTACAATGCTGCTCCGAAAATTGGCGTGCGGCGGCCCGGGGGGGGGGGGGGAGGCGGCGTGAACGGGCCTCCCCAGGTGGCGGCCATCTAGCTGAGTTGCGTCTCGCTCACCATGTTGTGGAGTTGCTCCCACTCTTGCAGTGCAGCGATAGGCGGCTGCCACATGGTTGTCAAAATGGCGGACGGCTCTTCGGTTTTGGGCCTGGTCCACTGAAATGGCCCTGGGACACCTTGGAAGTCGGACGCTTGCCTGCTAGGGCTTGGGCTCCATTCTCGAAAAGCGTCCCCTCAGCCGTGAAGATTGTATAAAAGTCTTGGGGGCCCCCGACTCCCGCAGGCTTCCGGTGGGGAGCGGCTGCCATGATTGCTCGCGGAATGACCACGACGGAGCCACGAGATGGTGGTGCTCTCATGCTGACGCCAGCTTCAGTCTGAATGATCCAGAAACAAGGTGGGGCTTTCATCGTTTGGGAAAAAAAAATGTTCTAAACCAATGAAAAGTGTTATTTTTAGGTCATATGACCAAGCCTTCCATCTTTAGGAAACCAAAAGTAAAATGAACCAATGAAAAGTTTTATAAACAAGTCACATGACCTGTTATGCGACATAGGGCTACAAAAAGCGTAGAAAATCCGTTGGCACGTGAGGCGGCGTCAGTAGCGGACCGATGTGCGAATAGGCCGAAGGCAGCACAACGCGCCGAGATCCGGATGGCACCGAGGTGGTGTCCAGCAAATTGCCGCACTGGTGTGGCCATCCTACAATGCTGCGCCGAAAGACGGCGTGTCCAGCAGAATTGCGGTCACTGTTGCGGTACAGTGACTCGAACGCGCCGAGATCCGGATGGCGCCGAGGTGGTGTCCAGCAAATTGCCGTACTGGTGTGGCCATCCTACAATGCTGCGCCGAAAGACGGCGTGTTCTGCTGAGTTCCGGTTACTCTTCCGGCACAGTGACTCGAACGCGCTGAGATCCGGATGGCACCGAGGTGGTGTCCAGCAAGTGGCTGCACTGGTGTGGCCATCCTACAATGCTGCGCCGAAAGATGGCGTGGGGTGCCCCGTTGGCTTATGAGGTGATGTCAGTAGTGGACTGATGTGTGAATAGGTCGGAACCAGCACAAGGCGCCAAGATCCGAATGGCAAGTCCTGGATGTTGAGTGCCTCAGTTGAGAGTTCTGAGCAGTGCTTGCAAGACTGTCTGAAGCTTATTTGCACCTGCTGCAGCTTCACTAGGTCCGGCGGAACTTGTTGCCTTTTCCTTTGTGCTTCTTTTCCTACAATGCGTTTCTTCTGAAGACACGACCAGGTCCCTGAATGTGTGCAGGGGGACGCTATTGAATGAATGAACGCGCCAAGATCTGGATGGCACCGAGGTGGTGTCCAGCAAATTGCCGCACTGGTGTGGCCATCCTACAATGCTGCGCCGAAAGTCGGCGTGGGGTGCCCCGTTGGTTTATGAGGTGATGTCAGTAGCGGACCGATGTGTGAATAGGTCGGAACCAGCACAAGGCGCCCTGCACTGTTGAGCCTTTTTCAATGTCTGTTTTTTGTTCTTTCCCCTCCATCAAAAACAAAACAAAAATACAAGGCGCCAAGATCCGAATGGCAAGTCCTGGATGTTGAGTGCCTCAGTTGAGAGTTCTGAGCAGTGCTTGTAAGACTGTCTGAAGCTTATTTGCACCTGCTGCAGCTTCACTAGGTCCGGCGGAACTTTTTTCCTTTTCCTTTCTGCATCTTTTCCTACAATGCGTTTCATCTAAAGACACGACCAGGTCCCTGAATGTGTGCAGGGGGACGCTATTGATTGAATGAAAATGGCGGCTTGACACAAAGCTGACTCAAGCGTTACTGTTGGTGCTATACAGACAAAAATTGGTTTTCAGTTTGTACATTCTTCAGGTTTTTTTTTCCATCCAAGTCTGATTGAGAGTTTGTAGAAAAATGGCTTCAGATTTTCCACATACTACTCTTCAACATTCTTCCTAAATGTAACAATGTGAAACTCACTAGGAGAACGGCTGTTTCTGTTTCCTTTCAAAATGCTGCCACCAATATTTTCTGAATGGAAGACACCATCTTGTAACATAAAGGGCCGAAAGGGGTTCTGGTCTGGCCGATGGTTGGTGGAGACATTTTGACTATATCTTGGACCTGCCCGGCCTCGCCCAAAATGGCGCCGGTATAAATGGGACTCGTAACTCTTTGCCCGCAAATGTATATCTAGAAAATGTTATTGTAAGTGGCCCTGTCGTATTTTAATTACAAAATGTACGTCCACCGATTCCGCAACTGTTAGACACCTTTGTTCTTGTCACCTAATGGCCCGCTCGTTACGTTCTTCTACAGTGTAAATGTCTCCTCATCATATACGATTTGAGTTTGCTCCGTGGCCGGCCCACGTGGTTATAGGCCCGTATTTGTATACTGACATTTTCACAATAAAGGTTTTTAAAACAAAACACGGTAGTAGTATTTTCATTTGTAAAGTTTTTACTTTTAGTGACTGTTTTCGAATCAGTAAAAGGCAAGTGAAATAAAGCAGTCCAATTACATGACGGATAAAAGGTATAATATGTAGGAACGCAGTAAAGATAAATGGTCAAGGGCAGTTGTGTTTTTCATGTCTGCAACATAAAGTGATCGATAAGAATCTGATAATCAGGCGCATCGGCGACTAAGACAGCAGGCCGAATCTCTTTTACTCAACGGCTCCGTCATGGAAGGAAGAAACGCCCTTTTTCTCGAAAAAGGAATATATTTTACTTGCCAGACAGTTGTAAATTTTCCGGGAAAGTACATTAGCCTGGAATATTATAACATATGTTTGAAAAAAAAATATTGTTCGAAAATAATAAAAAGCGTAATTTTTAGGTCATATGACCAAGCTTTTCATCATTAAATTAACAAAAGTAAAATGAACCAATGAAAAGTTTTATTAACAAGTCACATGACCTGTTATGCTTACGTTACGCGCTGCGCGCCGCGCCTCGGATCACTTCCGGGTGCGCTAACGCGGCGTGTCATAAAACGCATTACGCGACAACGTAGGTCAAGAATATAGTCTAAATGTCTCCACCAACCAGCGTTCAGAACACAACCCCTTTCAGCAGTCCAAAAAGTTCTGTTAAATGACAACAGAGGGGACAGGCAACAAGAACCATCAGTCAAAGAGGGGAGGGCAAGTTCTTCTCTTCCGGGTCATGTTGGGGCGCTACCGGAACTGATCGAATTGGTAGTCTACAGTGTTTCTGGATGTTTCAGACTAAAGCTGGCGTCAGCATGAGACCACTACCATCTCGTAGCTCCGTCGTGGCCATTCCACGAGCAATCATGGCAGCCGCTCCCCACCAGAAGCCTGCGGGAGTCGGAGGCCCCCATGACTTTTGTAGAATCTTCACGGCTGAGGGGACGCTTTTCGAGAATGGGATCCAAGCCCTAGCAGACAAGCGTCCGAGTTCCAAGGTGTCCCAGGGCCATTTTAGTGGACCAGGCCCAAAACCGAAGAGACGGCCGCCATTTTGAGAGTCCTGTGGCAGCCGCCTATCGCTGCACCGCTAGAGCGGGCGCATCTCAACTACATGGTGAGCGAGACGCTGTAGTCGCAAGAGCGGGCGGAAAAGAGCTGAATGGCGGAAGAGGCACAGTGTAGCAAAAGCGGGCGGAATGGCAACTAAAACGATAAAGGGGCGCCTCACTACAGCTTGTCTTCAGGTCAAACGGATTGTGGGACAAGGTCCAGAATTGAAGAGTCATCAAAAGGCAAAAAGTACCGCCGGACCCCGGGAGCCGGCCGCCTATGTCGGGGGCGATCTCAGGCTACACCAGTGCTATAAGACTTGGGGAGGGTGTCGGAGCCAAGCGTCTTCTCCGAGTCCATGGCCATCACAGCGCCCCTCAGGGGTCTCCGTCAAGCTGTTTAGGAAGGTAACATATCATATTGTTTTCTAATGCAGTCAGGTCCACAAACGACACTCACTTACTTTGAGAATAGTGAAGCTGCAGTAGGAGGAAATAAGCTTCAGACAGTGTTACAAGCGCTGCTCAGAACTCTTAACTATGGCACCCAACATCCAGAACTTATGCTATTTGAGAATGGTAGTGACATCGAAGCATCTCGGGGACCAAAACCATTAACGTACTTTCACGTATGAAAATCTTACTTGGGGAGGGGGCAGGAGCGAAGCGCCCCCTCCCAGTCAGCGCCACCACACCGTATGTTGAAAATCTGAAGCCATCGTTCTACAAAGTCAATCAAACTTGGATTGAAAAATCTAGAAAAATGTACAAACTGAAAACCAGTTTTGGTCTGCATAGCATCAGTAACAACGCTTGAGTCAGCTTTGTGTCAAGCCGCCATTTTGATTCAACAAAGCACAGGCATTGAAAAAGGCTGAAATTCAGAACTCTAAACTATGGCACCCAACATCCAGGAGCTTGCTATCCGGATCTTGGAGCCTTGTGCTGTTTTCGATCTATTCACACATCGGTCCACTACTGACATCATCTTATAAACCAACGTTATGTAAATAGTTTTTTAATAAAATGTTTTACCCTGTTTCTTTGCTGGTGTGTTGTCTATATTTTTAATATTTGCATAGGGTTTGTCATTATTTTGTGCGGGATGGGTGATGGAGCCGAGCTGTCTTGCAGCCCTCATGGTGTGGAGCTCAGTTCATCTCACTATTTTCGTATTTCTCAAGAAGGGTTGTTCCTAATATTTCTATTTTAGCGAGGTCAAAAAGAGATCCAATTAGTGGCCTACTGATTTTGCTCGATTACTTTTATTTTTTTACACGATTTTTCACTATCTGCAAAGACTAAACAGAGTATTGCGACTTTGTGCTTGTTTGTAAATAGAGAATGATCCAAAGAGAACCAATTTTAAAACAGTAAATGCTTGGACAACAATCAATCAAATGGAGAGACAAGGAGGTACGACGGATTACAACGGGGGTAAAGGCCTGCGTTAACTACCCTTCTGTATCTGCAAAGAGAGAGTACTACTAAGGCAAAAGAGGGGAGGGGGGGGGGGGGCAGCGTTCAAAGCACATCAGCGTGCATAAATACGAAAATGTTTTTATCTATCACGTACTTGACATTTTAAAGCTTTTCATATTTGCTATTAAAAAACCAATGAAATTCACAGAAAAAACCATAGGTTATAGTGGATATATAGTTAGGAATTTGCATTTACAAAACCTTGAAAATTCAATGAAAAAACCATAGGTTATAGGCCATATATAGTTAGGAATTAGCATTTACAAAACCTTATTTTACTCGCATAAAACCATTGAAATTCCATATATAGTTAGCTAACTATAAGCGCTAACTATATATCGCGCACCCGCAATCCACTGCTGATGATGTCACATATTACATCATTCATGACATGGTCAGTGACATCACTGATGACATCACTGATGACATCTCAAATGACATCACTGATGACAACTCAAATGATATCAATGATGACATCTCAAATGACATCACTGATGACAACTCAAATGACATCACTGATGACATCTCATTTGTCATCACTGATCACATCACTCATGTGATAATACAATGAACCTCTTCAGACTCTAATATAACCTTACATACACTCAGTATAAACAGACACTCACAGACTGTCACTCATCCATGGAGTTACTCACACACCTAGTCAGTCATGCAAAGAATCAATCACACCTCCATTTCCTCAACTATACAGTTATACACATCTTACTTATTCAAACATATAATAACACATATTTACTCTCTTATATAATCCCTGATACAAGCTCACAGTGATCGATACAGCCACTCACACATTCACTGGCTCTTATGTTCAGTTATTTATATATCTCAACTCTCACATGTATTGTGTTTTACATACGTACTTACTTGCACATGTAGCAATGAGAAATCCATTCACTCACCAACACACCCATGCACAGTCAACCGCCCATATAGCTGTTTCCACATGCACTCTTGAACTCATACTCCTAGTGAATCAACTGCTTACACATCTATGCACAGAGTCACGCACCTCCCAGCCACCCACACACACACTCAGCCTCACATTCAAATACTTGGGCAACCAATCAATAACCCATATGGCCACTCTTATAGCTACTGATCAACACATGCAGCAGCTTACACAACAACAAACATACTGATGCACGAATTAAGACAGTTTAGTCACTAACCCATGTACTCAGTGAGACACATTTAATCACTCACTCATACAGTCAGTCATGCACCTACTAAATTCTTCATCCAGACACTTATACATCCACTCATTCTTCAATATGTGAAACATATTTAAACTTTACAGACACATACAATCACTGGATGTTGTGATCAGTGATGTCATCAGTGATGTCACTGACCATGTCATGAATGATGTAATATGTGACATCATCAGCAGTGGATTGCGGGTGCGCGATATATAGTTAGCGCTTATAGTTAGCTAACTATATATGGAATTTCAATGGTTTTATGCGAGTAAAATAAGGTTTTGTAAATGCTAATTCCTAACTATATATGGCCTATAACCTATGGTTTTTTCATTGAATTTTCAAGGTTTTGTAAATGCAAATTCCTAACTATATATCCACTATAACCTATGGTTTTTTCTGTGAATATATATATATATTACCTACTGGCGGTCGCCAGTAGGTATATATAGTTAGGATTTTTTCTCGATGGGACTTTTGAAAATTTTATGTCTAATAACTTTGGCGTTTGTAGACGGAATCGGCTGAAATTTTCAGGAAAATGGCACATTTTGTTTCTGAGCAGCCCCTGAAAATTTGGGGGGTTTTCGTCAAGGGGGGGACGAGAAAAAAGGGGGGTCCCAAAACACGTTTTTCCCATTCATTTTTCCATAGGGCGTTTGGCCTCACTTTTAGCTCGAACGGCTAAATGGAGATGCACGAAACTTGGCAAAATTGTAGGGACTGTTAGCCCGATGTTCCTTTGCTAGGTCTCAATATATGTGCTCCAGTGGATTTTGAGAAATTAACGTTTTAAAAAACAGATATATCTGTGACAGCGTCCCGGTTAGCGCTCCGGTTCGCGTACTTTTCGCGTTACGGAACTTTGCGAAACGAAGCTGATTGGCTCTCCGGTGTCTGTCAACATTCTAAACAGTCCGGAACGGCCGCCATCTTGTCTCTCGGTAGGATCGAGAGACAAGAGGAGGAGAAAAACGAAGGGGGAATTTAAGGAAAGGGGGCAAGGTAGACCCTTCTTGACCCCCTAGGAATGATGTTAGGGTTATTAAAGGGTCCCGTGGGGCAAAAAAAAAAAATTGATTTTTCGCGGTAGAAGCGCTTTCCGGTTCGCGAACCGGGTTGGGAAACGGGTCGCGAAACGGGAATTCGCCATTTTGTGTTTCGTTTTAATTAAATTACAAGATGGAGGAAAAACAATGTGAGAAATGGGTATAAGGGGGTATGGGAGACGTATCCTGACCCCCTATGTTTTCTGAGGGTGGCTGAGGATGCTCATATATGTTGATACATGTCTTCCAGCGGCTGCGCGTGAGCGTTTTTTTTTTTTTTTTGCTGGGTGACGTCTGTTAACGTTCGATTCGAAGGAAATCAGGAAGTGTTGACCGCCATTTTGACACTGCGAGTAAATATATTGTTAAAAATAATTGTTATAAATTAATCCGTATTGATAAACATTATCTGCGCCATCTTGCCTTTTTTCCAATGCCACACTTTTGTCGTGCACGGCAGCCATTTTAGATGCCTTGACCAGACCCACTCTCTGCACGCCGCCGATCCTCAGCATGGCTCCCCACCCTCGCAAGCATCTCCCCCACGCACTGGTCACCCCCGCTCTCTCTCTCATGCATGGGCCATAAACCTCCCCCCATCTGCGCTGCTCTTCCCTGAGAATCACACCCTGTGCCTGCCCGACACCTCCCTTTCACCCTATTCACTACCGCACGCTCTGACACTCCTCTTCCTCTGTGTCTGATTGTCCAGGCCGGTCCCAGGCTATCACCTAGCCCTGTGGATGTAGTTTATGGCCCCAACTGTAAAGAATCACCCCTCTTCAAAGAAGTTACAGTAGATCAAGGCCCCCACCCCATGAGATCCGTCACACCACACACGTTCCTACTATCTGATAACGATCCTGTATTGTGATTGGGGAGGGGATTCTCACTGTGAGGGTGTGTGGGACCGAGCCTGAAGCGGAAGATTCCAGGGATGCCTTTTTGTACATTAAAGTCTACACAATTATGTGTCACATTAAAAATATATGAAGAATGGGGGAGTCAGGTCCTGGGACGTGGGGCTAGCTGGACCATTAATATAACTAAGTACACAGATTGCCAGCCACACACTTACTTAAATCCTCTATTTTTGAGGGAACAAACCATAAGAGACTTCCTGGTTCGTACGGGTATATCACTCAAACCCTTTTATTATTTATTTGTTTTTTGTCTTTTTTTAAAGTATTGATGTATGAAAGGGACACCTTATCGTTTTGTACACCTTATATACAATTATTTACAATTCGCAATTATTTACAACACAAACACATACACATAACTAGTTGTATTATACAAAGTGAATTGCTCTGATATATATACACTTAAATATTCATACTACGAAGAAAAAATCATCCGTAATTCCATAAAGACCAGAGTCAAAAGTATAAACTTGATGACAATCATAAATCAATGAACTGCAGTTGAATGTAGGCAGTTCAAAATAGGAACAATAGACTTATGTTGCGTTATGCGCATATTCACTTGTTGTGTTGTCTTGCCTATGTAAATCTTATTACATGGGCAGATGACTACATACACAACATTTCGTCTTTTACAATTTGAGAAACTTAAGTGTTTCCACTTAATATTCCCATGTTGATTTCCTCTAGGGAAAGCGAGCGCAAATAATAAGGACTGAGGAAAGCGGTGCCTACATGGTTAGAAAGCGTTTACCGCTGCAACCGATTAGAATACGAACAGGCCAAGCGAGGAATCCCTCAGAGCAGGTATGCCGAGTAGAGCAACGAGTGCCATTCTCTCTCCGTCTGTGCATAAAAAGCGCGTAAAACGTTATTCTCATTATTTTCAGGCTGTAATACAAGACTGAAAATTAACTCTCATATGGTGGAAATGTAGGATCACGAGCATGATCCAGTAAGGTATGTTGATAACGTATGTGCCCCATTCTGGTCTTAGAAAGTGAGCAAGAACAGGTCATGATACCTGCGTTTGTTTTTAGATCCCAAAAAGAAAAGAAACCCAGTCAGAACTAATACCCTACCCTTGACCGGCGGCTGCTGGTTCAACAGGTAATATGAAGAATCCGAGTTAAATGTAGTTGGAAGCTAAACAACTGTCAGAAATGTAGCTAAAACAAGTTTTATTTTATACACTTGCAGATATCCCGTATTAAGACAGAGCCCTGATGAGAATCCGTAGAGTTGACATACCGGATTCGAAAACGCGTTGGCGTAAAAGATTAGCCATTTATTGGTTGAATGGACTGAATGAATTAATTTGAAGTCCATTCTCGAAAGCGTCCCCTCAGCCTTGAAGATTTTACAAAAGTCACCGGGGCCCCCGACTCCCGCAGGCTTCCGGTGGGGAGCGGCTGCCATGATTGCTTGCGGAATGGCCACGACGGAGCTACGAGATGGTGGTGCTCTCATGCTGACGCCAGCTTCAGTCTGAAACATCCAGAAACACTGTAGACTATCAATTCGATGACTTCCGGTGGAGGCCCAACGTGACCCGGTAGGGAAGAAGTTGCCTTCCCCTCTTTTGACTGATGGTTCTTGTTGCCTGTCCCCTCTGTTGTCATCTAACGGAACCTTTTTGGATTGCTGAGTGAGAAAAAAAAAGGTGGGGCTTTCATCATTTGGGAAAAAAAAATGTTTCAATCCAATGAAAAGTGTTATTTTTAAGTCATATGATCAAGCATTTCATCATTAGGAAACCAAAAGGAAAATGAACCAATGAAAAGTTTTATAAACAAGTCACATGACCTGTTATGCGGCTTTGGGCTATAAAAAGCCTACAAAATCTGTTGGCCTGTGAGGCGGCGTCAGTAGCGGACCGATGTGCGAATAGGCCGAAGGCAGCACTACGCGCCGAGATCGGGATGGCACCGAGGTGGTGTCCAGCAAGTTGCCGCACTGGTTTGGCCATCCTACAATGCTGCGCCGAAAGACGGCGTGGGGTGCCGGGGGGGGGGGAAGCGGTGCGAACTGGCCTCTCCCACCTCCCTAGGTGGAGGCACCTCATCTGCAGTGCAGCGCCACTTACCGTTTCACTCGCCGTTCAGCAGAGTTGCGCCTGCACTTGCTGCTACAGTAGGCCGAAGGCAGCACAACGCGCCGAGATCCGGATGGCACCGAGGTGGTGTCCAGCAAGTTTCACTGGTGTGGCCATCCTACAATGCTGCGCTGAAAGACGGCGTGGGGTGCCCGGGGGGGGGGAGGGGAGGTGGCGCAAACGGGCCTCTTCTGCCTCCCCAGTTGGAGGCACCTCATCTGCAGTGGGGCGCCCCTTAGCATTTCCCTCGCCGTCCAGCAGAGTTGCGCCCGCACTTGCTGCTACAGTACGCCGAAGGCAGCACAACGCGCCGAGATCCGGATGGCACCGAGGTGGTGTCCAGCAAGTTTCACTGGTGTGGCCATCCTACATTGCTGCACCGAAAGACGGTGTGTGGTGCCCGGGGAGGGGGGGGGAGGCGGCGCAAACGGGCCTCTCCCTCCTCCCCAGGTGGAGGCACCTCATCTGCAGTGGGGCGCCTCTTAGCGTTTCACTCGCCTTCCAGCTGAGTTCCGCCCGCTCTTGCGGCACAGTGCCTCACCCCCCATCCAGCTGAGTTCCGCCCGCTCTTGCGGTACAGTGCCTCTCCCGCCATCCAGCTGAGTTGCGCCCGCTCATGCGGCTACAGCGTCTCGCCCACCATCCAGCTGAATTGCGGCCACTCTTGCGGTGCAGCGATAGGCGGCTGCAACAGGACTCTCAAAATGGCAGCCGGCTCTTTGGATTTGGGCCTGGTCCACTAAAATGGCTCTGGGACACCTTGGAACTCGGACGCTTGCCTGCTAGGGCATGGGCCCCATTCACGAAAGCGTCCCCTCTTTTGACTGATTGTTCTTGTTGCCTATCTCTTCTGTTGTCATTTAACGGAACCTTTTTGGACTGCCGAAAGGGGTTCGGGTCCGACCGTCCGACTATTGAAAGTTCGAATTAACGTCGCCCATGGTACTTGCCCGCAAATGTATATCTAGATAATTTTATTGTAACTGGTCCTGTCGTACTTTAATTATAAAATGTACATCCACTGATTCTGCAACTGTTAGACACCTTAGTTCTTGCAACCTAATGGCCCGCCCGTTATGTTCTTCTACAGTGTAAATGTTCCCTCATCATATACGATTCCAGTTTGCTCCGTGGCCGGCCCGCGTGGTTATAGGCCCGTATTTGTATACTGACATTTTCACAATAAAGGTTTTTAAAACAAAACATGGTAGTAGTACCTAGATTGGTAAAGTTTTGAATAATAGCCACTGTTTTCGAATCAGTAAAAGGCAAGTGAAATAAAGCAGCCCGATTACATGACGGTTAAAAGGTATAATACGCAGGAAAGCAGTAAAGATAAATGGTCAAGGGCTGTTGTGTTTTCTACTCCTGCAACATAAAGTGATCGATAAGAATCCGATATTCATGCCTATCAGCGACTAAGACAGCAGGCCGAGCCTCTTTTGTTCAACGGCTCCCTCATGGGACGAAGAAACGCCCTTTTTCTCGAAATAGGAATATTTTACTTGCAGGACAGTTGTAAATTTCCCGGGAAAATACATTAGCCTGGAACATTGTTAATGATAAACTGTAAATGCATCTGGGTCCTTTGCTTTACAAGTCAGAGTGAGAAAAAAAAGGTGGGGCTTTCATCATTTGGGAAAAAAAATGTTCGAAAGCAATGAAAAGTGTTATTTTTAGGTCATATGACCAAGCCTTCCATCATTAGAATAACAAAGGTAAAATGAACCAATGAAAAGTTTTATTAACAAGTCACATTACCTGCTATGCTTACGTTACGCGCTGCGCGCCGCGCTCTGGATCGCTACCGGGAAGCTGCGCCTCGCGCACCGGAGCACTTCCGGGTGTGCTAACGCGGCGAGTCATATGACGCATTACGCGACAACGCAGGTCCAGAAAATAGTCAAAATGTCTCCACCAACCATCGGTTGGAACACAACCACTTTCAGTAGTCAAAAAAGTTCTGTTAAATGACAACAGAAGGGACAGGCAACAAGAACCATCAGTCAAAGAGGGGAGGGCAATTTCTTCTCTACCGGGTCACGTTGGGGCTCCACCAGAAGTGATCGAATTGGTAGTCTACAGTGTTTCTGGATGTTTCAGACAGACGCTGGCATCAGCATGAGAGCACCACCATCTCGTGGCTACGTCGTGGCCATTCCGCGAGCAATCATGGCAGTCGCTCCCCACCGGAAGTCTACGGGAGTCGGGGGTCCCGGTGACTGTTGTAGAATCTTCAAGGCTGAGGGGACTCTTTTCGGAATGGGGCCCATGCCCTAGCAGTCAAGCGTCCGAGTTCCACGGTTGCCCAGAGCCATCTTTGCAGGCCAGGCCCAAGTCTGTGGAGCCGACCGCCATTTCGTGAGCTCCGTAGCAGCCGCCTGTCGCTGTACCGCAAGATTGGGTGCAATTCCGTTGGATGGCGGGTGAGACGTTGTAATAGCAAGAGCAGGCGCAATTCAGCTGGCCGAGCGAGGCACTGTGTCGCAAGAGCGGGCGCAAGTCAGCTGGTCGAGTGAAGCGCTGGGGTGTAGTTGAGAAACCTCCACCTGGGGAGGTGGGGGAGGCTCGTTCGCGCCGCCTCTCCCTTCTAGTGCACCCCACACCGTTTCCTGGCGTAGGTATATGTGATGGTCGGACCAGGGCACCGCAGGACGTGTCTTCAGGTCAAACAGATTGTGGGACAAGGTGTGGAGCAGGCGAAATTATCTCGGGGGCCTCCGTCAAGCGGTTCAGGGAGGCACCGCATCACATTGTTTTCCAATGCAGTCAGGTCCACAAACAGCCCCCACTTACTTTGAGAATAGTGAAGCTGCAGCAGGTGCAAATAATCTTCAGACAGTGTTACAAGCGCTGCTCGGAACCCTCAACTATGGCACCCAACATCCAGGACTTATGCCATTTGTGCAAGGCAGTGACATCGAAGCATCTCAGGGACCAAGCAACATACTATATCCAGAGTCCTTACCACAACCTCTGCCTTCCTTCTTACCTAGTTATTGTTCTTTCACTCCCACTCCAGGCTTTTAGTCTGTGGATGGAAAACCATGAACCTAAACTCACCTATGAAAATCTTACTATTGATGGTTGATTTTGAGCTCCAAATACAAAGGCTTGTTTGGATCGATGTTGCAGCAGGCTGCCATGTAAATAGATATTTAATAAAACGTTTTACCCTGTTACTTGTTGATTTTGAGTCCCAAATACAAAGGCTTGTTTGGATCGATGTTGCAGCAGGCTGCCATGTAAATAGTTATTTAATAAAACGTTTTACCCTGTTACTTTGCTGGTGTGTTGTATATATTTATAATATTTGCATAGGGTTTGTCATTATTTTGGGTGGGGTGGGCGGCGAAGCCGAGCTGTCTTGAAGCCATCATGGGGTCGAGCTCAGTTCCTCTCACTAGTTTCGTATTTCTCATGAGGGGTTGTTCATAATGTTTCTATTTTAGCGAGGTCAAAAAGAGATTCCATTAGTGGCCTATTGATTTTGCTTGATTCCTTTTGTTTTTTTAACGATTTTTCACTATCTGCAAATACTAAACAGAGTATTGCGACTCTGTGCTTGTTTGTAAATAGAGAATGAACCAAAGAGAACCAATCCCAAAACAATAAATGCTAGGATAACAATCAATCAAATGGAGAGGGAAGCAGGCACGACGGATTACAACGGGGGCAAAGGCCTGTGTTACCTACCCTTCACTATCTGCAAAGAGAGAATACTCCTAAAAGAAAAGAGGGGGGGGCAGCGTTCAAAGCACATCAGCGTGCATAAACACTAAAATGTTTTTACCTACCACGTACTTGACATTTTACAGCTTTTGATATTTTCTATTAAAAAACCATTGAAATTCACTGAAAAAACCATAGGTTATAGACCATATATAGTTAGGAATTAGCATTTACAAAACCTTGAAAATTCACTGAAAAAAACATGGGTTATAGACCATATATAGTTAGGAATTAGCATTTACAAAACCTTATTTTACTCACACAAAACCATTGAAATTTCATATATAGTTAGTTGCACTAACTATATATCGCGCACCCGCAATCCACTGCTGATCATGTCACATATTACATCATTCATGACATGATCAGTGACATCACTGATGACATCACTGATGACATCACTGATGACATCTCAAATGACATCACTGATGACATCACTGATGACAACATCCAGTGACTGTGTGTTTCTGTAAAGTCAAAATATGTCTTACATATTGAAGAATGAGTGGATGTATAAGTGTCTGGATGAAGGATTTATCT